>NC_047505.1:20091228-20148839 GCF_902827115.2 Pseudochaenichthys georgianus
TCTTCAACCCCTAAACAGCAGTGGACAGCTGCTAAAGGGAGAATTACAAAAAATCCTCCTAAACCACCAAGTGTGCCAATCCAGAACAGATACGCTCCGCTGACCGAGAGCCGGAGATCTCTTTCTGATGACCTGGATAACCCGTCCTCTTCACACAGCAGGGTAAGGACCAATAGCTACTCCAAAAGTAAAAGACTAGAGGGAAAGCTAACGACTGGGCCTGAAACTCTGATTGTGGGTGACTCTGCTGTAAGAGATGTAAAAGGTCTGTGTAGTAAGAACAACATCAAAGTACTCTGTTTTCCCAAGGATACGGTCTCTGACTTGGCTGAGAAGATCCTGCATATTGGGGCTGAACATCCGACTGTGGAGAATGTGGTTCTGCACATTGGAACAAATGATGTTGTGAAACAAGAGTCAGAAGTGCTGAAAAAAGACTTTAAATGTCTGTTGGAAACTGCCAGCTCTCTAAATGCAGAGGTGTTCATCAGTGGCCCTCTACCGCCAGTCAGAAGAGGAGTGGAGAGATTCAGCAGATTGTTTGCACTGAACACCTGGCTTTCAACTGTCTGTACTGACCATTTTGTGCATTTTATTGACAATTTTAACTTTTTCTGGGATCGCAGACATCTTTTCAAGGCAAATGGAGTTTGCCTGAACAAGTCAGGAGTGAAATTGTTTATCTCTAACATATTCAACTGCCTGCGTCATCAATCTGTTCCCTCTGCCAAGGACAAGCGGCAAGAGGAATCAAAACAGGAGATAGACACAACACATCGTGCAGAAAACCCTGAAGAAGTATCACTGCACCCGCCTGAGGAATGTTCTGATTATGGGAGACATATGAGACACACGGAGGAGTCCCCACCGCCCGTCACCCCCCCCCCCCTATCAACGCCTTTGGGGATACTCCGTTCACCCTTTCACCCACGCCCACCATCCTGGAGATCGTTGAACACATGAAGGAGATACAGAGGGCTGGCACCGATTCCTTCCTGGATTTCAAAGACCAAACTAAGGCGTTACGCAGGCCTGGCAGCATGTCCTTTACCCCCGCCCCTCAACGACGCCCACCAAAATCACCGAAGCAGAGATGCGCACCATCTCTCCCGGCTTCATCACCATGCCTACCACAATCATCCAAAACAATCTGCAAACTGATATCTGCTGGGTCCAGGCTCAAGGGCGTATGGCACTCTCAACTCTTTCCAGGACATGCCAGGGCCCTCCCTGCCAGTAGCTTTGCCGATATCTGTGTTGATAGGTAATAGATTAAGAGCGGTAAATCATCTTAGATACAGGAAGCGCTCAAACGTTTGTGTGAGTTTATCTAATTTAGCAGTGATTCCATGTCAGCCACAGCTTGTTACAAAAAACATGACTGATAGTGTGTTTAACAAACTTAAACTAGCTTTATTAAATGTCAGGTCTTTGGCAGGAAAAACATTTTTAATCAATGATTTTATTACTGAGCACAATCTTGATTTTATGTTTTTAACAGAAACCTGGATTGAACAAAATAACAGTGCAGCTGTTCTTATCGAATCAACCCCTCCCAACTTTAGTTTTATGAGTCAGGAAAGAATGCATAAGAAAGGGGGTGGAGTTGCTATTCTGTTCAATGATTCCCTTCAATGCAGGAAGACATCGTATGGAAACTTTGATTCTTTTGAATATGTGGCCCTTCAGCTGAAATGCTCCTCTCGAGCTCTGTTCCTAAATATCTATAGGCCACCCAAATACAGTGCAAGTTTTTTTGATGACTTTACTGAACTGCTGTCTATAGTGTGTATTGACTTTGACCGTCTAGTCATTGTTGGTGATTTTAACATCCATGTTGACAACCCCCAGGACAGAGGGGCTAAAGAACTGTTTTGTGTTCTTGATAGCTATGGACTGACTCAGCATGTGACGGAGCCCACGCACAATAAGGGGCACACTCTGGACTTAATTATCTCAAAGGGTCTGAATATCTCTAAGGTTGTGGTGACTGATGTTGCGCTCTCTGACCATTCCTGTGTTTTCTTTGAGAGCTCTATTTCTGTTCACACAAGTGTTCAAAAAGAGGTAACCACAAAGCGATATTTAACTGAAAATACTAGGGAAATGTTTACTCAGAATTTTTCTTCCACACTTGCCCCTGCTAACATCTCAGTAGATGAGCTAGTAGATCATTTTAATTCAAAAATTAAAAATGTTATAGATGCCATTGCTCCAATTAAGGTAAAGGAAGTGACTGGGAAGAAAATATCTCCATGGAGAAAGGCCATGACCGTTAAAACAGAAAAAAGAGAATGTCGAAAAGCTGAACGCAGGTGGCGAAAAACAAATCTCCAGGTTCACTTTGAAATTTATAAAGAGAGACTTGGCCTTTATAATTTGGAATTGAAAAACGCACGACAATCATTCTTCTCTGACATCATTACCAAAAACAAAAACAACGCACGTGCCTTGTTTGCTACCGTCGACAGACTAACTAACCCCCCAGTGTCAGTAGCCTCTGAATTTCTAACCACCAGGGCGTGCAATGATTTTGCCTCCTTTTTCACTGACAAAATTCAGAAAATCAGACAAGCAGTCAGTGCCTCTGCATCAGGAACAGCAAATGTGCTGTCTCTGTGTCCACTTAACATCAATTCAGACATCATGACACAATTCCATCAGATTAATGATAAAAACCTAGAGGACATTATACAACTTCTGAAGTCCTCCTCCTGCTGCCTTGATATTATTCCAACAGGATTTTTCAAAGATGTTTTGCCTTGCATGGCCTCAGAACTACTTCATATAGTAAACAAATCTCTTCACTCAGGTATTTTTCCACAGGCCCTGAAAACTGCAGTCATTAAACCGCTCTTAAAAAAGAATAATCTAGATGCTTCAGTAATGAACAATTACAGGCCCATATCAAACCTGCCATTTCTAGGTAAGATCATTGAAAAAGTTGTTTTTCAACAGTTGAGTAATTTCTTGCATTTAAATGGTTGTTTCGATGTGTTCCAGTCAGGCTTTCGTCCAAACCACAGCACTGAGACTGCTCTTGTAAAGGTCTTTAACAACATCCACTTAAACACAGACAGTGGCAGAACTTCAGTGTTAGTATTATTAGATCTCAGTGCTGCGTTTGACACTGTTGACCACAGCATATTAGGTAAATACACATCTGAGTTGACAAATATGACATGTGGGGTTCCTCAAGGCTCCATCTTGGGGCCTCTTCTCTTTAACATCTACATGCTACCACTGGCTCAGATAATGAAGAACAACAAAATAAGTTACCATAGCTATGCAGATGACACACAAATTTACGTAACAATTTCACCGGGAGACTATGCTCCAATTCAAACACTGAGTAAGTGCATTGAACAAATCAATGACTGGATGTGTCAGAACTTTCTCCAATTAAACAAAGATAAAACTGAGGTAATGGTCTTTGGAGCCAAGGCAGAACGTTTAAAAGTTAGCGCTGAGCTTCAGTCTGCAATGTTCAAACCAACAGATAAAGCCAGGAATCTAGGTGTAGTCATGGACTCTGACCTGAGTTTCAACAGTCACATTAAAACAGTTACTAAATCAGCCTACTATCACCTAAAGAATATATCTAGGATTAAAAGACTAATGTCACAGCAGGATTTGGAAAAACTTGTCCATGCCTTTATCTTCAGTAGACTCGACTACTGCAATGGTGTCTTCACAGGTCTCACTAAAAAATCTATTAGAAAGCTGCAGCTGATTCAGAACGCCGCTGCTCGAGTCCTCACTAACACTAAGAAAGTGGACCACATCACTCCTGTTCTGAAGTCTTTACACTGGCTTCCTGTGTGTCAAAGAATAGATTTCAAAATATTGATGCTGGTTTATAAAGCACTGAATGGTTTAGGCCCAAAATACATTACTGACCTCCTGCTAAACTATGAACCATCCAGATCTCTCAGGTCTTCAGGGACTGGTCAGCTTACTGTCCCCAGAGTCAGAACTAAACATGGTAAAGCAGCGTTCAGTTATTATGCTCCAAATATCTGGAACAAACTCCCAGAAACCTGCAGGTCCGCTGCAACTCTTACTACTTTTAAATCCAGGCTGAAGACTTTTCTTTTTGTCGCTGCTTTTAATTGAACTTTTCATATCTTAAACTGCACTGTAACTTTTATCCATGTACTTTTTCTAAACGTAATTAAACTCCATGACATTTATGAGAGGGACTGCTCGAAAGCAGAGATATTTGGAATATCTGGCATCGACGGATGAAAAATTGTGTTTTGGTAACACGGAGTGTTTTGGTAACACTTTAAAGACTTTGTTATGGAAGCAAAGCAGGGGAGGGGGTGTGTACAGCCTCCTGAGGGTCCGATTGTGGATGTCATGCGAGCAAAATATGGTGAAGAAAGTCTGTCTAAATTAAATCATATTTTAGACTGCACTGTAACTTTTATCCATGTATTTTTCCTTAATGTTTATTTTATTAGCACTGTAACTTTTATCCATGTACTTTTTCTTGTAATGTTTAATTGAACTATTCATATTTTAGACTGCACTGTAACTTTTATCCATGTATTTTTCCTTAATGTTTATTTTATTAGCTTTTCTTTTTTAATGCTTAATGTCTTTCATTTCTTTTTTGTAAAGCACTTTGAATTACCCTGCGTCGAAAAGTGCTATATAAATAAACTTGCCTTGCCTTGCCTTAAAAAGCTGAGGGTTAGGCTAGGTTTCTTCAACAGGAACAAGTCCTGTTTCTCGCTTGAGGCCAGGAAAAGGCTAGTCACTGTGACCTTTTTACCTGTGCTGGACTATGGGGATCTGATGTATATGAATGCACCTGCCAATTGCCTGGTCAAGTTAGATGCTGCGTATCACAGTGCACTAATATTTGTGACAAACTGTAAAGCATTAACCCATCACTGTACCCTGTATGCAAGGGCTGGTTTGCTTTCACTAACTGTACGGAGGCTCAGTCACTGGTACATTTTTAAATACAAAGCCATGTTAGGGAAACTTCCATCTTATATCTGCTCCCTGATCTCTCGGAGAATTGTAAGTGGCTACTGCCTGAGATCGAATGCAGTGGTTGTATTAAATGTGCCAACTGCTAGGACTGTCTTAGGGAAGACAGCTTTTAGATGCGCAGCTCCTCTGTCTTGGAATAGTCTGCAAATTAAATGGAAACTGAACAATCTGGTGCCACGAAATGTTTTTAAAGCTCAGTTGGATGCTAGTCAATCGGAAGCTATTGGTACCTGCTTATGTGGATAATTATGTAAATGATGCCGTATGATGTCCTTTTGTTGTTCTGTTTATGTTTTTATGTTTCATGTGGAACTACTTGAGCAGGTCTCCCTTGAAAAAGAGATCAATGATCTCAATGGGATTTATCTGTATAAATAAAGGTTTGAAATGAAATGAAATGAAAAGTAAATGACTTGAGAAAAATAAATAATGTAAAGATGTAAAGCTCAAATAGGTCAATGTTGTATTATTTGTTTCATTTATTCTTAAATCTATGTATTGTATGGTAATAATGAATAAAAAAACGTAATGTATTGAACACATTCCGAAACAAAGCAGATAAGACAGAACCAGACTCAGACATGATACTCATTGTGATTGAAACCTTTTGCGCTGTTGCTGCAAAATGAAAACGTTGTTGATTGTCTATTCCAACTGACCACTGGAATCAGATAATTGATATAAGTTGAAGTTCAATTACAGTTTTAAATATAGTTTAACATTCTTTATTAAACTGTTTCAAACTATGTCTAGTACAATTGGTCTATACAGACATTACTACAATCATAATAGTTGTTAAATACTGAGCTTATGAACAATAGAGTAGAGGTCGCTGGTTAAGCCAGGATCAATATATTTGTTGAGGTTTTTATTGTGTACATAATAAATGTGTTTAAATGAATTGAGCAATTTTTAAAGGAGTATAATGTTGCAATCTTTTTAAGATAAGTAATTGCAGTTCAAAGATAGATGTTGTTTTCTCCTCCTCTCTTTCACGAGCCCACACAATAAATCATGAGATTTCAAAATCCGAACAGACGGAGAAGTTTTTTTTCAACTAAACTATTTTGCTCTTGATTTTTTTGGAAATGGGATTTTACGCTACATAACCGAAGACTCAATTCAGGCCAACGCTTTAAAGACGTGGTCAGGGACAGTTAAATATGGTGCTATATTGCCCATGAAGAAATTTACATTTTTGGACAAAATCTCCCCCTTTTTCTGCTCCTAAGGTGCTGCAAAATTAAATAAAAACCGCAGCACCCGGGGTCAGAGACAGGTGTGACCTCTGGAGGGGAAGAGATTCTGAGCAGACCGCGGAGCGACCATTGGGGGGTTTTATGGCCTAGGCACAAAGAGGAACATCTGGAGATTGTAAGGAGCTCTCCCAGGGGCAGGCTACTCCCAACCACACACACACACACACGCACACACCCACACACACAAACACACACTTTGGATGTGTATTTTGCCTTAATTCACTTTGTGTGAGGAATAACAGATGATTTTGGCAGGCAGAATAACTAAAGCAGCAGTGATAGTAATAACAGAAACGCTACAGAGTCACGCTAATAGAAATATATATATAAAAGCATTTATTTTAATTGTGTAGCAGTCAGTTTATAATTTTGCCAGCACTGTTGAGCATTTTCACAAATGTATGTTCATGCCTCTGTGCAAGGCTTAGTCTTTCTATCTGTATAGCCACTGGTGTAACTAAGTTCATAAACTCAATAAGTACTATACTTGGGCACAATTTTCAGATACTTGTATTTTATTTGAGTATTTAAATGTTTTGCTACTTTATTCTTCTACTTCTACAGTTCAGAGGTACATGGTGTACTTCTACTCCGCTACATGTATTTCATACCTGTAAGTGTTAAATAAGACTTTAGTTCCATCTGGAGTAAATCCACAAGCTACCCTGCAGTATACAAAGTCATTCGAACTAGCTGCACCTTTACCAGCTTTGAGAACACTCATGATCTATCATTATAAAACATATCATATATATTATTCTGAAATGGACCAATCTGCACAACGACTACCTTTACTGTCGCTATTTCCAATATATTTTGATGAGAATACTTTTATACTTTTACTTGAGTAACATTTTTAATGCAGTACTTTTACTGTAACATAGTATTCCTACACTCTGGTACTTCTACTTTTACTCAAGAACAAGATCTGAGTACTAAAGCTAACGTTAGCCAGAACATTTTTTCAGTTCACTTCACGCTCTGCCGCTCCGACAGGGAGCTCTGCTCTGAACACCTGAATGGCCCGTTCTAACAGCTGTTCACCAGCGGTCCAGTCTGTAAGACTCACTCCGGACCACACAGTTAATATTAACGAATGCATCCGTAGGTAATATAGCTGCTTAAGCTAGACAATTTTAGCGGAAAAGCAGAGCCTTATTATATCCAAAAGCAGAGCCGACGGGCAGGAAGACATTCATTATAATATTATTATATTATTAAAAAAAAGAAGAACACCATGCGGGCAATGTTGGCACATAACAGCTCGCGGATGCAGATTGTCACGTAGTGATCGTCTTCTCAATAGAACATCTTTGATAATGGATTCTGGCCTATCAGAATCAAGATAACGGCGTGGTGTTGTTGCAGGAAATCCAGACGGAGAATAATTTTGCGGTAATACATCTCTATATACATCGATACAACATTACGTGTTGATAGAAATCATCACATAATGAAATAAGACCCCACAGTTTGATGATTGATAGGTGTGTGGGCTGTCTTCCATTTTCACACACAGAACAATGGGGGCTATCCACCCTTATCCACAATGTAAAGTAATTCACACAGCCTCTTCCCTCTGTGAGGAGCAGCAGGTTCAGCTTCATTTAAATATGTCGTGTAGTAATAGATGGATTTATTTTTCATCTCAAGAGAGAATGTGTATTTTATGTTAGTATTTCAAAAAATCCCCCCAGACCCCCTGCGGGGGTTGGGTTTTCAGCATGTCAACTTTTTTACCTGTGGGGAAATTGCAGGATTGGCTCCAGGTCGTTTTTTGTTTACTACAACACAAATGTGCCTTTTTATTTCATACAGTTCAATTTTGATTGAGACAGGGAAATAATCTAAACCTCACACGTGGCGTTTCACCGTCAATGGGGCGATATAGCGTGTATGTAATTACATTTCAAATACTGATTTGAGCCCCACCACTGTATGGGTTAGCCCTACCATAGATTACACAACACAAACACTCGGGAGCCGATAAGTCAATGAATTGCTTATCGTGACAGGGACACAATAAAACAGTGGAAACAAACTCAAAATGTGTTTGACTTTCATTAGTGAATGAAACTGTGTGCCCTTTTATAGTCTGTGTCCAATATTGTGTATTTGTATATATATTATATATATATCCTAAATATATGCTAAGGTCCCGCTACTGACACGATAGCAGTCATTTTGTGCGCATGTGTGTAATTAAACCCATGATATCAAAATCTCACTCCAGCCAGGTACCCAGAGTTGGCAACCCTGCCCATACCCCAATAATATTTTTATTGCAGATCTACATGAATCACACAAACGACCTACTTTGGATTCAAAAGGTCCCAAGTTTGCATCCCTGCTTGTTATCCTTTTCATTACAGAGCTGGGAAAATGGTGTATTGATTAGATTCTGATCCGTGCAAGTCCTATTTTAACTGACTTTAGTTCTTATCAATGGTAATGATAATTTGATTTCAACCCATAACTAATTATTTAAATTAACTCAACATTTCACATGATGGATTAGTGTTCCACATTTTTCCCACTAATTTGTTTTATGATTGAGCCAATGATAAAGAGAGACATTGATGACCCTGTGTCCCTGTGCTTGACGTCTGCTCTGAACACTTGGAAGCCTCCCGGTCACACCAACACCAAACCCTTGGGTCAGTCAGATGAGACTAACGGCTTCACTTAGGGCATAAGGGTCAGAAATATGACTGTCGTTACCACGGAGTGGTTTGTTTGTTTTTTAAGGCTATTCATACTGCTATGCAGAGGATGCCTGTAAGTTCGCAAGCTGTGAAAAGCCCCTACTATTTTTGGTATAGGCCTGATGTCAGGGGCCTCTTACTGTCTACTTCTACATGTATTCACATTATATAGACCATGTTTCCACCTGGTGAAACTAGAGGCTGCACGGAACTTAGGCTAACAAATACAACCATTCTGTTCTGCTCTAACGATTCAATTTATAGATTCTATATCAAAATAGTTCGTTTTTATTGTTTCCAATGATAATGTCACCTTAAAGAGCCTGTGACACGGTTTTCCCCCATCATCCAAACCCATCAATTTGAGTACATATTGTCCCCTTGAAAACCGTTACTGAACTGATTTTGGATATTTGTACTTTGATAACCATTAATCTGCCCTTCAATGTTGACAATTTTCTGGATCTTCTCGCGGATTCTTCAAGTCCCGCCAAATGATCGGTGACGTCATTGCGGGCACAGCGCTCCAGCTGCACCGTCCAGGATCCCAGCATCTGCATGTAAACCTTAATATATATATACAGTCAGATGTAAACGCACAACGGCGCACACAGCAGCAAGCTCAGACAGCGATGACAGGTTAATGTTGAACGTGTCTGAGAGCTCATATGAGGCTGAAGGATCGGTTTATGTTGTATCTGTTAGAAGTTTAGGAATGAGGTGCGTCAATATGGGCGATCATATGGTCATGTAGCCAGTGGTGGACTGGGACTAAAAATCATCCCGGGACTCTCGACCGGCCCACTTCGGTACCGCTAGTAAATTGTCAACGGGGGGAGTGGGGGATGTCAGGGTGCTGTAGATAGTAAATGTAAATATGTAAATATTTGTGTCACTGCATCCTGGTAAAATACAAATATAATGTATAATGTCTGTGTCTTTGACATTAGCGCTGCTAGCCACCTGTGCCCTGTACTACGAAGCCAGTTCAACAGACCCTGGATATGTTTGAGTAACAAACAAACTAACAATAACAAACTAACAAACGAGATCTCGCTAAGCGGTCCTACGACGCTGGTTATCAACTCGGTAAATCAAGCCAGGGTTTCTCTCTCCAGCTGAGAGCGCGTTCACGTCTAAGACACGAGTGGATCTGACTTTAATTACATTTGTCTCGAGTGTTTCGTCAACATAATGTGTTAAATAATACTTCTGCATACAGTATGTGACACTGTGTGTTGTGTAGGGTTGGGTACCGAGAACCGAACATTTCGATTCCAACGGCATCATTTAGAAATGTGAATTTCGGTTCCGCTTTTCGATGCCTGAGGAAATGTTTCTCGCCGCTCTCCGTAGCCTACTGCATGACTGCAGCGGAGCGGGAAATGTAGCGTTGTATCTACATTTCCTACAGTGTAACCTGAGACCAGGGCCGGCCCGTCGCACTGGCATTATAAATGTTCGCCTAGGGCGCCAGATCTGTGGAGGCGCTGCGCTGACAGCTCTGGGAGAAAAAAAAAATGTGTTGACCATTGGTGCTCATCCTAATTTTCGGCCTTGATGTAACAACATTCATAATTAAGTAAATGTAACACCCTTTTCACCCCGGTTACACTTTTCATTTGCCCTGTACGATGTGCGCTGCAAGTGATGAAAATGGGGGATGTTGGCTTATCTGGCAACCGCAGCTCACAGCCAAAGTGCGAGTGAGCTAGGGAGAAAGGGAGGGCGCTGTTGTTGTTAGCATCTGGTGCTAGCTGCTCTAACGGAAAAATAAGATGTTTCTACAATGATATGGAGGGAGAGTCCTCTCCAGTCAGACTGAGAGGCTGATAACTACAGCTCAGTGAGGTAAAGGACTCTCAGTGTTTAGATAGTTCACTTTAGTCTAAGTTATCTCAGTGGGTCTCAAACGTTTTGATCACAATTTATGTAAACACATATTTCCAAGGCACTCTTTTATAATTATTGGGATAAAACAGGTTTTAAATCATTCCAATGTAAACTATAGGACAGTAAACCAGACATATCGTTTTAAACCGGAGAGATAAAAAATATGCATAAATAAGTAAAATAAGATATGAATGAACAACAAAAATAAAATGCGTTACATGTAGGCTATTTGTTATTTAATTATTAAAATGTAAACCGATCTTTTTCATATGGGTGTTTAGAGTTGTACCCCCTAGATCTAGTCTCTAGTGCGTGTCCACCAGATTGAAGCATTTTACTTCAAAATGTTCAAACATTTCTTCCCGGTATGCCTGAGAAGGCAGATATGCTTGTTTTTCTCAACAAGAACTGTTTTTAAAAGTTGGACTGTTTCACTGTTGTAGCTTCAGTTGTTCTCAGGTTACAGTTACATAGCAGTGAATATAAACAGACTGATTAATGTGAATATTACTTTAAACTAACCTGTGTAAAAGTTTCTCGAATAAATGTAATTTTTTTGGTGGAAGAAGCATGTATCATTTTTTTACCCTGCCCCTCAAAGAATCGGAATTGAGAACCGTTAAGAACCGGAATCGAAAAGTAGAATCGGAATCGGAATCGTGGAAATTCAAACGATACCCAACCCTAGTGTTTGTCTCGTCAGATCTGTTAGTATTATTTCTTTGTGAGTCTATATTGTCAAGTCCGTGTCTGCCATTTCCTGTTTTACTTTGTCATTTCTCATTTCAGGTAGTTCGATTCCTACCTTGCCTGTTTGTCCACGGACCTGATTACCTGCCCCGCCCTTATTGTTTGCACCTGTGGAGTCCCTTGCTTCTGTATATATTCTGTGTGTTCCCTGTGCCAAGTGCCAGATCGTTTTGAACCTTGTGAATGGATTACCTTGTTTTATCATCACAGTAAAACCTTTTTTTGAATCATCTTTTGTCTAGAGTCGTGCATTTGGGTCCTATCAGTTTTTGTGTGCTGCCGTCGTAACATTACGATCTGGCCAACAAATGGACTCAGCCGACTCTCAAACCCTGAGGGCAGCGCTCTGCTCTCAGGCTCAACGTCTGCGGCAGCAGGAGGAAGAAATGAAGGACATAAACCAGGGAGTAATGACGCTGACTAGCAGCCAGAGTGAGTTTCGAGGCGTAGTTACAACACAAATTAATCACCTGGCTGAACAGCTCCATAATGTACTCACACGGTTGGATAGTGTGCCTGCCGCTCCTTCCAACGTGGCTGCCCCAGCCCCAGAGCCTACAGCTGTTTTTTCCATGCCAGCTTCCATGATTCGTCTTGCTCCTCCAGCGAAGTTTTCGGGCGAGTCCGGTAACTGCAGTCCATTCCTAACGCAGTGTGACCTACATTTTACCTGCCAGCCTGCTGCTTTCCCCAGTGATCTAGCCAAGGTGGCGTTTGTTGTGTCCCACCTCACGGGAAGAGCGGAAGCCTGGGCTACGGCGGAGTGGGCACGGGAGTCTCCGGTGTGTAAATCTCTCCAACTATTCACTGAGACTATAAAAAAGATCTTTGACCGAACCACACCGGGGAGAGAAGCTGCCAGAGCCCTGACACAGATCTCCCAGCAGAATCAGAGTGTGTCTGACTACGCCATTGATTTTCGTACTTTGGCCACGGACAGTGGTTGGAATGAAGACGCACTATACGATATGTTTTTGAGCGGACTCAGTGACTCTGTGCGGGATCTTCTTGTTCCTCTTGATCTTCCGCCGGATTTGGACAGTATGATCGCCTTGGCTATACGCACAGACACTCGGCTGCAAGAGCGACGGAGGGAGAAAGCCAGGAAAGCGCCACCTCCTGCACGATCTCCACTACGACCCGGATTTCGGACCCACAATTCCTCTACTACCGTGAAACCTGCTTCGGGGAACACAGAAGAGGAACCCATGCAGCTCGGAAGGGCCAGGCTGTCTCCAGAGGAAAAGCAGCGGCGCCTCCGGGAGCGTTTGTTTCTACTGTGGGACATTTCCTGGGAGCCTGCCCGTTAAAAGACGGGGCTTACCAGTAAGACGGAGGGTGCTGGTGAGCCGATTGACAACCGCAGATTTCCCTTCACGATCCATGACCCAGGTTGAGGTTAGTAATAATGAGCACAGCATAGCTTTGAAAGTACTTGTAGATTCAGGGGCTGACGCTAATCTTATGGACTGGGGGTTAGCTAAACGTTTGAAAATTGCCTCCGTGCCATTGACTCAGACACTTGAAGCTAGCGCTCTGGACGGTACTCTCATGTGCAAAGTGACTCATAGAACCATGCCTCTTAAACTAACTATTGAACATGAACACTCGGAGTATATGACTTTTCATCTGTTTAATTCTGCACAGCATGCAGTAATTCTGGGCTATCCCTGGTTGTGCAAACATAACCCTCACATTGATTGGCGGACTGGTAAGGTTTTGGGGTGGGGAAGCGAATGCTCTCATTCGTGTTTCAGGGGCAAGACTGCTGAAATTGTCAGAGCCCATAATAGACAATGACAGGGAACATGAAAATAATCAAGACTCAGACTTCCCTGACCTTTCGAACGTACCCAGCTGCTACCGAGATCTCAAGGAGGTGTTCAATAAAACTAAAGCGACATCCCTTCCTCCTCATCGCACCTATGACTGCACCATCGATCTCCTGCCTGGGTCCCCCTTGCCCAAGGGAAGACTGTACTCTCTCTCAGCTCCAGAGAGAGAGTCTATGAGGGAGTACATAGACGGCTCTCTCAAAACGGGTCTTATCCGTCCCTCGTCATCTCCCGCCGGAGCTGGTTTTTTCTTCGTTGAGAAGAAAGATGGATCCCTAAGACCTTGCATCGACTACAGCCCCCTAAACGACATAACCATCAAGAACAGGTACCCCCTCCTGCTTATGACCTCGGCGTTTGAACTGTTGAAAGGAGCTAGAGTTTTTTCAAAACTTGACCTGCGTAACGCTTACCACTTGGTGAGGATACGGGAGGGGGACGAGTGGAAGACTGGTTTCAACACTCCAAGCGGACATTATGAGTATCTGGTAATGCCTTTTGGTCTAACAAATGCACCTGCCGTTTTTCAGGCTCTCATAAATGATGTGTTGAGGGCATTTTTGAATCATTTTGTTTTTGTCTATCTTGATGATATCCTGATTTTTTTTTCCCGTGATGAAGGTTCACACGTTTCGCATGTTCGTCAGCTATTAAGAAAGTTGTTGGACAATCAACTTTATGTTAAGGCTGAAAAATGTGAGTTCCACGTCAGTTCCACTTCATTTCTGGGTTTCATCCTGGGTCCTGACCAGATAATGATGGATCCTGCTAAAGTGAGCGCTGTGGCTGAATGGCCCACACCCTCTTCCAGGAAAAAAGTCCAACAATTCCTTGGATTTGCTAACTTCTACAGGAAGTTTGTTAGGAATTTTAGTTATATTGCCGCTCCTATGCATGTACTCACCTCTCCTTCTGTTCAGTTTGTGTGGACCCCACAGGCAGACCAGGGCTTCCAGAAGTTGAAAAAAGTTTTCACTACAGCTCCAATACTTACCATCCCGGATTCCCAACGGCAGTTCACGGTGGAGGTGGATGCCTCCAACGAGGGCATCGGGGCGGTCCTCTCACAGAGGGCAGAGAAAGACAGTAAGCTCCATCCATGTGCCTACCTTTCCCGTAAGTTGACTGCGGCTGAACGGAACTATGATGTAGGCAATAGAGTTATTAGCCGTGAAGGTAGCACTGGATGAGTGGAGGCACTGGCTAGAAGGGGCAAAACAGCCATCTATTATGTGGACAGACCACAACAATTTGGAGTACATACGCAAGGCTAAGAGGTTAAAACTCCAGACAGGCACGATGGACCTATTTTTCAATAGGTTTAACTTCACTCTCTCCTACCGTCCTGGCTCACAGAACGCCAAACCAGACGCGTTATCCAGGCTTTTTGACCCAGAGGCTCTTTCCAAGGAGACAGAGTCCATTTTACCGCCCACTCAGGTGATAGGAGGGGTGACATGGCCAATTGAGGCTAAGGTAAATCAAGCTTTAGAGGGAAAAACCGTACCCAGTGGTGGCCCCCCCTAACCGTCTCTTTGTTCCCCCATCTGTCCGCTCTGATGTGATTCACTGGGCTCACACATCTGTATTAACATGTCATCCAGGTATCAGACGAACTATGTACATGATAAAGCAAAGGTTTTGGTGGCCTAAAATGGAGAAGGAGGTTACTGAGTATGTGGCAGCCTGCACTACCTGTGCTCGGAATAAGACCTCTACCCAGTCTCCTATGGGTCTACTGCAACCTTTGTCCATTCCAAGCTGCCCATGGTCTGACATCTCGCTGGATTTTGTCACTGGACTGCCGCCCTCTGCAGGTAACACCACCATTTGCACTGTTGTTGACAGATTCACCAAAATGACTCACTTTATCCCCATGCCCAAATCTCCCTCTGCTAAAGAGACAGCATAAGCGCTCTTATCTCATGTTTTCAGGCTGCATGGATTTCCTCGAGATGTGGTGTCAGACCGTGGGCCGCAGTTCGTTTCCCAGTTTGGGAAGGAGTTCTGCAGCCTGATAGGAGCCACTCCCAGCCTCACATCTGGTTACCACCCACAGGCTAATGGTCAATCAGAGAGGATCAACCAGGAACTGGAGACGTGTTTACGGTGTCTGGTGTCCCAGAATCCCACAACTTGGAGCAAGCAGCTGATATGGGTGGAGTATGCCCACAACACCCAACCTACATCTGCCACGGGTCTCTCCCCTTTTCACTGCGCCTATGGTTACCAACCTCCTCTGTTTCCAGAAGTAGAGAAGGAAGTGACTGTACCGTCAGCACATGCCCTGGTGAGGCGGTGTCACAGAGTCTGGGCAGGAGCTCGCCAGGTTCTCCTGAAGAGTGCTGCTCGCATGAAAAAGACAGCAGATCGACATCGTCGTCCGGCACCTGCCTACAAACCCGGGCAGAAGGTTTGGCTATCTACAAGAGATCTGCCCCTGTGTGTGGCCTGCAGGAAGCTGGCTCCGAGGTTTGTGGGTCCGTTTCCCATAACGAAAGTTGTTAACCCGGTGGCTGTTCGCCTGCGCCTGCCCAGGTCCTTGAGAGTCCATCCGACCTTTCATGTTGCCAAAGTAAAACCGGTTCGGGAGAGTCGTTTGGTTCCTCCATCCAAGCCTCCTCCTCCCCCCGGATGTTAGACGGCGGTCTGATATATGACGTCAAGAAACTGCTAGCAGTCAGGAAGAGAGGACGCGGCCGACAGTTCCTTGTAGACTGGAAAGGAAACGGTCCAGAACATCGGTATTGGGTACCAGCAAGTTTTGTTGTGGATCAGAAACTGATAAAGGACTTTTTCAGACTTAATCCACAGGACTCTGGGCCGTCCGGAGTCGGCCGTAGAGGAGGGGGTACTGTTGTGACTCGTCAGATCTGTTAGTATTATTTCTCTGTGAGTCTATATTGTCAAGTCCGTGTCTGCCATTTCCTGTTTTACTTTGTCATTTCTCATTTCAGGTAGTTCGATTCCTACCTTGCCTGTTTGTCCACGGACCTGATTACCTGCCCCGCCCTTATTGTTTGCACCTGTGGAGTCCCTTGCTTCTGTATATATTCTGTGTGTTCCCTGTGCCAAGTGCCAGATCGTTTTGAACCTTGTGAATGGATTACCTTGTTTTATCATCACAGTAAAACCTTTTTTTGAATCATCTTTTGTCTAGAGTCGTGCATTTGGGTCCTATCAGTTTTTGTGTGCTCCAGTGTGAGTGTTGCACGGCCAGATGAGGCTGGAGAAGCTGACTCAGATCAGGAAATATATGATATATTATGATATTATATGATCGATGATCTGATTGATGATGTAATATGAATGATAAGTGCGACACGTCGGCGTCTTCTCTGCATACGGAAGTTTAAACTGTATTTCCTTTATCCTGTAATATGACTTGAGAGATTTAAACTCCGCACACTGAGTTGATCTCTTTTCTGTAGATGCCGGAGGCGGGCAGCGTCAGGTAAAATAAGTTATTTAGCCTTCTCAAACCTGAGCCTCACGCGCCGCCTATGGGGGATGTGCTAGTGACTTATCCGACCGGCCCACTTCGGTACCGGCCCATCGGGATTCGTCCCGATGGCCAGTCCGCCACTGCACCCAGCCCACGTAAACTGTCAACGGGGGGAGCCTCGCTGCGGGGAAACGGTGGACCTAGTGTCCCGATCGGAGTGGGAATAATAATAATAATCCGTGCATTTTATCCATTAATTTCCCCAACATTGTGGTAAAAAAAACACACGTTTAATCCATGTTATTGGTGTACTACAACTACACAAAGCATTGGTTTGTTTTCTCATCAGGAAATGCAGACCGGCTCAAACAAATGATTTTTAATCATCATCCTCACGATCATTTAATGTATCATATGTTCGCCGAATTGACATGAAAGCACTAATAAATGTAGTTTCATCCACTTGAGTTTACAACCACAAAAATAATCGATTTGTTTTTATATCACATCCGACGGGAGGAAATTCAGCAGCTCTCACTCCCGATTTTTAATCCTAATGTAATCATCATCTTCACCACGATCATTTATGTTTATGTCGCCGAATTGACATGAAAGCACTGACAAATATGAATATACTGTAGTCAACTTCATTAAAACGTTATTAACGTGCATAATCTCAGTAATTCACCATTTCTACGCATGACAACACACTTTGTCCGTGTTTGGCTCTCGAAGCGTTCCTGCATTGACGTCACTTCCGGCTTCCCCCAAAACTTCAAAATGAGTCGAAGGAATTTCCCCGCGATGTTCGAAATTATTGATATTTAACGGAACGGTATCGCTTTTTCTTTTTTAAACTGACGGTTCGAGATTACTAGTAGCCCAATATTTCATTGCACAACAGTTGTTGGGATGCTGTCACAGGCTCTTTAAGTGGAGGAATGCAAACCTGTTTTCAAATGTAAGGTTTTGAATTTGTTTGACATTTCTCAGTAATGACACCCTCAGACGCCCACTATCATTCATGCTATGCCTTCAGTGGTAACTCAGATGTTAAGGGGGTTGAAGCTTTTCCTCCCAAATCGGCTATGCTTTGTTTTTTCAACAAAGGTGTGCATTTCCTGCATAATATATGTTTCTCACAATTGTTTTTGTTAGTTGCACACAGCTGATACTGACTTTTCTCGATTAATAGCTTATAGACAATACCATGTTTAAATAGACTCCTACGTTGTTATTACATTATGTGACATATGTAAGAAAAGGGAGGGGAGAGTCAATTATATTGAGTAATTGATCTCAAATTGAAACATTCTTTTCTCAAACCTATGTTTTATGGAAGAGGAAATGTACTCCTGATAAACTAATCTTTTATCAAACGGTAAATGGTGAATTAAAATAACATTTAGAATCATTGAGAAAGGGTTATATCCACAGGGACTAGCTCACATTTAACTTAAAATAACATTTCTCTGCTTTGGACTGATGAGTATATGATTCTTGCATGTTAAATGACTAACACAAACCTTACATTTATGCATGTGTCAGGAAGGCTCCCAAATAATTCTGAGGGGCCTATCCTATTTTTGTAATTGAATGATAATGTGTTAATCCATTACCTTGAGTTGTCTTCACTCAGGAAAACATCTCTATCAAGTGTTAACCCAATAACTAGGACAGCTCTGAAGGCCAAGGGTCAGAGAGAGAGGATCACACTCTCCGGCTGCAGAGAGCACCCCCAGCCACGGGCAAGGAGGCACGAGGTCGTTGGAGATGAGAGGATTCTAATCTTCATATGTACGGGCGCCGTACATAATGGCAGCCCACTGCTCCTAACACTAGGATGGGTCAAATGCAGAGAAACTGTGATGGGATGGGATGCTTCTTCATCTTTCTGCTCAGACAACTCTGCAGGACGAGCGATGGTTTCAGAGGCTCCATGTTTCTTGGAGGGGCAGATTTCTTCTTAACATCTCCCATCACGGGGCGGGGCATCTAGATGTGCCACTTGGAATAGGCTCTGCTCTCAAGCAGATAGCAGAAGGAATACAGGCAGATGAGCCTCTGTTTCACTGGGAAATCATAAAGTGCTCACTGAAATGAGCCACAAAAGCAGAGCAATTGGGGGTTTGAAATATGGCGCTCTGGTGAAGAAGAGTTTTGAGCCAATCAGCACCTCAGTGCTAATCTACAGTATCAGGATGCCTTCACACACCAGACATTCTGTGTCATAAAGAAAGAAGGAGAACGAGTCAGGAGGACATGTTCTTCTAGCTCTTGTACAAAGATAACATTTGAATTGAATGACCAGATGATTACAGATGTACAATTAATGATTGTTTTTATATTTCCGATGAACAGATATGTGTTAAATAGTGGTGACAAATATATTTTGTCAGATCAGATTACACTTTCACACTAAACAAAATCAATTAATTGATATTTTCAGATTTATAAGGTATTGAACAATAAGATATTTCTAATAAATTACCTGCCTGACGGTTTCAAACGATTGATGTTTTTAAAACTAGTATATGTGAAGAAATACATTAACCTAGCTTTTGAATACAGATTCCAGTTAGCTCTAGCTAATAGACTAATTGTTCGGCTAAACTCTACAAATCCAACATGTTCACCTCAACCACACACTATCTTTGTTGATTGAAGCCTTGGTAACAGTTGTTCCCTGGTTTTGCTCCAGAACAGTGGACTCCGTTGAGGTTAAAATACATGACTGTACGCAGCCAATACCCTTAGGCAAGCCCCTACACAGTTGACACTCTGAATAAAGAACAGGTGTTTTGATTTTTCCTTTCCAAGTTTTACAAAAGTCTTTCAATATTTGTCTAACTTTTCCTTTTCAGATTTTGAACAAATGTATTTGAATAAAATGTACTAATAAGTGCCTTACTCTTGAATAAGCGTACTGAAGTAAACGTAAAGTAATGTTAAAGATTGAGGACACTGTAACTTTACAGATTACAGATTGATCGATTCATAACTGTGAATGTATACCTTAACTGGGAATTTTAGCTGGATCTCTCATGATTCTGATTTTATACCTCAATTGGATTTCTTATAATCCTAAATTCTAATTGTGTTTTAATAAGTAATTGCCTTGAAGTAAATCTTTGAGATGTAAGCTGATTTTGAATTTGTGTTTGATGAATGATATTAACTGAGTGATAAATGATAAAAGATCTTATTTTTGAAACATATATTCTGCTATTATATTTTTGTATTTCATGTGTTTATTATTGTGCTTTTGACAAAAGAAGTCAAACACTGAAGAGAGATGATTTTTATATTATGATTGACTGTGTTCATTCATGGTGATTGAAATGTTTTCAATCTTGTTTTACTTTTTGATGTGATTGATGTATGTGAGCCCACACAACTCTGAAGACGCTTATTGATTTAAGGGACTGAAATATTCTAAGACTAATGTTAATTGGTTATTATAAATTGATAAAAAAGGAAGGAACTGTCAGAGAATATTTTAAGGATATCTCTTTGTGTTTTAAGATTCTCAGTCTTTCTTAGAAACTGTTGGATTACAACAAGTGACTTCAGGAAGACACAGGTCAAAAGGTATTTTGCCTTTCCTGTGGGGGAGGGGTATGGGCACATGAGAAGTTGCCATACAAACAGTTATGTGTTCCAAGGTCTGGTATTGATTACCAAAGGCGGGAATATAGGCCACTCCTTTTCTAATGTATATATCTGCGCTGTGCCCATTTGTCTCCAGAGTTCGCGGGGCAGTTCATCTGTAGAGATGTGAATATGCCTTGTGAACCCTCTGGCCGTTTGTCTCTCAATAAATCTCAGTGTTTGACATCAGAACTCCTGCTCGTCCCGTGTCTCTCTGAGTCCTGACTCTCCATTGCTACAGAAGTTTCCCTTACATTAACCATTGTTGTTCTCTACCGTCCATCAGGCGCCTTGGGGGACTTCTTGGAGGAATTAGATAATCTCCTCTCACACATCCCTGAAACTGGCCCTCCCGCTGTACTTCTCGGAGACTTCAACCTCCAGACAGGGAAGATATCTGAACTAACATCTCTTTTAACCGTCTTTGCTTTCTCACTGTCTCCATCCCCACCAACTCATAATGCTGGCAATGTCCTTGATCTCATATTCTCAAGGAACTGCGCTGCTTCTAACCTCTCTGTAAACCCGCTCCACACATCCGATCACTTCTTCATTTCATTCTCTCTACCACTTTCCAAACATAACAAACTAATCTCTTCTAATTCTACACCTGTCCGCCGTAACCTTCGTTCCCTCTCCCCCTCTACCTTTGCCTCATCGGTGCTCTCAGCCCTCCCTTCTTCTGACTCGTTCCAACTCCTGCCTCCAAACTCTGCTGCAGAAACTCTCCTCTCTACTCTCTCATCCTCTCTGGACTCTCTCTGTCCTCTCACATCTCGGCAGGCTCGTCAGTCCCCTCCTGCTCCCTGGCTAAATGACGCACTGCGTGCTAATAGAACCACCCTTCGAGCAGCACAGCGGAAACGGTGGAAATCCAAACACCATGACGACCTCCTAACCTATCAGGCTCTCTTCTCCTCTTTCTCTGCTTCGATCTCTCAGGCAAAAAGCACTTTCTTTCAAGATAAGATCCAATCTTCCTATTCCAATCCCAAAAAACTATTTTCCATCTTCTCCACCCTCTTGGACCCTCCCAAAGCCCCTTACCCCTCCTCCCTTTTGTCAAGCGACTTTGTTAACCACTTTGAAAAAAAAGGTTCATTCGATTGGACTACGCAAATTGGTCATTCGAGACAAAAATGTCCACTGCAAAATACTTTGATAAAAACATTATTTTAAAAGGTTTTTTTCACAACTCTTTTGGGTTCAATCTTTAAAGCAACTTCCGCCCTAATAGAAAATATCAAAAATGTAATCATTTTCAGGATTTTAACCCTTTAAATGCCATTTTGAATACATGAAACCGCTGTTTTTTTTCATGATGAAAACAGAGAAAATTTGTTATTTTCCAAAAAATACATATCTGGGGACTGGCTCTTTTTTTATCACAGTCTTGGATATGTCAAAGATTAGCAACAAAATGGATTTGTTTGCATTATTAGTGTTTGCACAAAATCAGATTGAACTAAAAAGTTACAAATTAGTCATTCCAGACAAAAATGTCCACATCCAAAAATTGCTCTAAAATGACAACAGATTAATATTTTAAAAACTTTTTGGGGTTAAATCTTTCAATCAACTTCAGTCCTGATCAAAAATACCAAATGTTAACTTATGTTCATGATTTTAACCCTTTAACTGCCAGTTTGAAAACATGAATTTGCGTACTTGTGTCAATAAAGGTTTTTTTAAAACACAACTGCTTCCGAGTTCTGTCTTATTTCTTAAGGTGGACTGAACCATGAGTGTGGAGTAACGTTGTATCTTTCATTTAAATGAACTTTAACCTTCACCCAGGTATGTAACAGCTGTTCTCAAATGAACATGTGAAGTAAAGTTTAATATTTATAGTTTTATAGATTTATAATGAGTTATAATGAGAGGTGATCAACGTGAATGCTCAGGTTCTACCTTAACACGCAGAAACGTTGCTTCACCATGAGCAGAAACCTTTATATATACAGTCTATGGCAGAAACACTGAAACTCGCTAAGTTTCTCCATCCAGTCGCTTTTTGTTGTTGTTTAGGAGTTGATCTGTCTCTGCATCATGCCCCCGCCTCGACGTAAGCGTGACGTATGTGGTGCTTTTGCTCTGGCCGGACAATTTGGTTTGGTGCTTCAAACGAACCAGATTCCGGAGCTAAGAGGCTGCTCCGCTGCGGTGTGAAGAGGAAAAGCAGGTGCTTTTAAAGCTCCAGCTCCGAACCTGTAGGTACCAGATGTGTTCGGGGCAGAGGTGTGGACTCGATTCACATGACTTGGACTCGAATCAGACTCGAGTCACCAATTTGATGACTTGAGACTCGACTTGACAAAATCACAAAACACTTGCGACTCGACTTGGACTTGAACACCAATGACTCGGGACTTGACTTGGACTCGAGCCTTCTGACTTGAGGTGACTTGATCATTTAATTCAGAGGTCTCCAACACGCCGATCGCGAGCTGCCGCTAGAAGAGCAGACTCCCGTTGGGGAAAGCAGAATCTCCAGCCGCTCCTACTCTTGCTGAGAATCCTTGCAGGCAGGGGCGGGATTTTATTTAGCTGGGCCACCATGCGGCCAATCATATGCGAGGACACACTAGGATCATACCATTATGGGAAAGAAGGGTGGGGGGCACAGCAGGTGTAGTGGTACAGGCCAGCTGCACAGAGCGACGGGGAGACGGATGTAAATGCAAGTGCGTCGGAAAAAGTTAAGAAATGAGCAAAAACCGAAAAGAGAAGCAGCATCTGGCTGCTTTTCAGTGATATTGGAGAAAGCAAAGCTGAGTGCAGGATTTGTAAACTGAAAATAACCTTTTTTGGTTACCTTTATTTTGGTAACTGTCAGAGGTGGGAGAATTTCAGATCTTGTACTTGAGTACAAAAGTACCAGAGTGTAGGAATACTCGGTTACAATAAAAAGTCCTGCATTCAAAATGTTACAAGTAAAAGTACAAAAGTATTAGCATCAAAATATAGTTAAAGGAATGGTCCACTCATTAGATAATTATTCCAAACTTCAGTATTTAGTGAAACATTATGTTTAAATCATACCCTGAAGACACCTGGGATATTCCCCGGTAAATAATGATTTTATAGCTCTTTTTTATCAAAACCTGTATATTCCGTCTGGCCGCCGCCATTTTTGTCATTTTCGGTCGTGACGTCATCCATGCGTTCACTTTGTCAACACACGGAAACATGGCGGAGTATTTCAGTTCGGACTCGTCAGCAGAGGAAGAAGTTTTGACCAATGTGAAGAGATTGGATGGGGGAATTCAGCCATACATATCAGTATGACAATACGACACCCTCTGTCCTTAGACCCTCACATCGTACAAGGAAAAACTTCCGGAGAAAACCCACAGTTTAAAGGGAACATGGGAGAAACCTCAGGGAGAGCAACAGAGGAGGGATCCCTCTCCCAGGACGGACAGACGTGCAATAGATGCCGTGTGTAAATTGAAAAGATAATACATTTGCAACATAGGTAGTCCAAATGTTTGGAAATGCATGTGTGTATAATAGGAAGATGATATAAGATACTATATGTATGCATGTAGTACCACCCTTGCTAGCGATTCCCTCTCTAGTTTAGCATACTCAGCTTCGTTGTCCCTGGCCATAGAATCACGATTTTATGGGGCCGGAAAAAACTGGGGGAAAATACACACTAGCCGGTACTACGCTATATGGAAAGGCCACCAAAAACTGTCCTGGCCTGGACGCTAAAGGATGTTAAAACGGGGCTAGCCGCTGCAATGGAAATGCGCTATAACATACCTTATTCTTACTCCGAGCACTACTTCTGCTCCTCCGTCGCTTCACACTTGCAGAGGGCGATTTCTCAACTAGCCGAACTGGTGTCCTGGTCGGTGATGACACCAGAAAGACCGATGGTACTGCATCTCCATTAAGTAATGGTTGTTCCATAAATCCCATGTTATGTTTTATCATACTCTCAGAGTAGTCGTCCGGAAATTTGAAATGTTCGCTGCATACATGAGCCTGTGAATCTTTCGGTTCGGGCCGGCCACATTTCGCTAGCCACTGCCTCCGAATGTACTTCTTACGCTTACCTTTTGGCAACAGATGGAACCGAGCATTCCGTGGATTGTTCCTATCAGAATTGTGGCAATATTTCGCGATACAGTGAGGCATATTTGAAGAGAGAAACTACAGTAAATAACATGGAGATCAACGTGTCTTCGAAAACCAAACGCATGGTTTACGTCACGTCCGGAAAATGGCGGCGCCCACAGTGTTGATGTTATTTCGGTATATAATCAGTTTAAAATCACTGATAATGTCATCGGATTAAAAAAAAAGACTGGCAGAGACTGGTCTGTTTTATCGGATGATAATTATTTAAAAATGATTGTCATGAGCATACCATTCCTTTAAAGTACCACCTGCAGAGGGATCTATATGCCGGTGTTCTCTTCCCCATAGAGCCCGCTCGCTGCACATTATCCCTTGCAAAGATAGATTGTGGGTCCCTTACAACATGTTGTACACAGTGATAAACATTCTGTCACCTCAACATCAGGGATTTTATACATTAAACTCCTTCTGAATCAAACCACCATGGTAGCCTTACCTTATTGTTCCCTCTTAAAATAGAAAAAAACACGTTATTATTAATGTGACTAAAAAAGAGCAATTTGATTATTAAGTATTATTCTGTTGATCAATGTCATTACATTTGGTTAAAAGCACATAATGACTTGTTTATGACTCGTTTTGTCAACGTTTAGGACTTGGACTTGACTTGAACTTGCCCAACCTGACTTGAGACTTGACTTGGACTTGAGCGCAAAGACTTGAGACTTGACTCGGACTTGAGCGCAAAGACTTGAGACTTGACTTGGACTTGCAAAACAATGACTTGGTCCCACCTCTGGTCCGGGGTACCAGATATGTTCGGGTGTATTTCCGTCGCTGCCGTCATCCGTCATATCCGTCTACTCACCTCCCTCTGCTCCCAGCGCTCTGCTGCCACACACCGGCCGTCTGCGGAACTGCAGCCGGAGGAACTCGGGACAGCTTGTTATGTGTGTGTACTTGTGCACATAAATAATGTTTCTAATTATTTACAATTAAAAAATATATATATTCTGCGTTACTTTAGCCAACACTTTTATAAGGCCACTAGATTAGATAATTACGAAATGTGTAGAAAGAATACATATCTTTCAGGTTGTTATTTTGTCATTGTTTAATGTTTTATTTACCTTTTATATAGTACTTTTTATATAGTATCTGAACTTTGGAGAGGAGTTGGGAGACACACGACACATCAAATCACATCTACAGATCAAGACGAAGCGAATGGAAGTACTCCGAGCGTGAACATGTTTGTGAAAACGTGTGCAAAGTCTCCGAAAATCCTAAAAATAAGCTCATATTTGAATTCCCCATAAAAAACACATCATTCAGTAAAAACAAGGCCCCACTGATCATCTGCTCCCTGATCTCTCTGCGAATTTAAAGTACTTATTGCCTGAGATTGCATGCTGTGGTTTTATTAAATGTGCCAAGTGCTAGGACTGTCTTAGGGAAGAAAGCTTTTCGATGTGCAGCTCCACTAACTTGGAACAGTCTGCAAAAAGAATGGGAAATTACCAAGCTAGTACCACTACATGTTTTTAAAGCTTGGTTGGATGCTCCACAATCAGATGCTGTTGGTACCTGTACATGTGGATAGATATGTTGTTCTGTTGTTTATGTTTGTATGTCTTCATGTGGAACCTACTGCTGCAGGTCTCCCTTGAAAAATATATCATTGATATCAATGGGATTTTAACTGGATAAATAAAGGTATTGAATTGAATGTCCAATGAAAACATATCCAAGTGTAACAAACATCCAGTATTAACCTTACTGTTTTTTTACTAACAGTAACCAACTAATAATTTTCATAAAGTGCATATTTATTCAAAACTCACAATATATATATGTAATAAAACAATGCACAATGGTACACAGTATCCAAACTCTTTAGGCACTGGTCAGAGACATTCATGTAAAGCAGATACTGAATCCAATACTGGTAAAAACGTTGCAGAGATCAAATGTTTCCTTGTCTGAACGGAGAAACCTAATTTTTAAAACAACATTTTCAGTGTGTGATTTGAAAGATAAGTTCTGATCAATAATAAAACCTAGATATGTGTATGTAGTGACCCTTTCAATGTAAATGTCAGTCCCTTGAACAGTACAAATGTTGGGGAGAAAAGAAGTTAACTTTTTGCCATTTGAGAATATCATGAGTTTGGAGTTGTCTGCATTTCATACTAACTTGAGTTGAGATAAATGGGATGGAATAACATCAAAGGCAAAACATAAACAACAGAACAACATATCTATCCACATGTACAGGTGCCAACAGCATCTGATTGTGTAGCATCCAACCAAGTTTTAAAAACATGTAATGGTACTAGCTTGGTAATTTTCCATTCTTTTTGCAGACTGTTCCAAGTTAGTGGAGCAGCACATCTAAAAGCTTTCTTCCATAAGACAGTCCTAGCACTTGGCACATTTAATAAAACCACAGCATGCGATCTCCGGCAATAAGTACTTTCAATTCGCAGAGAGATCAGGGAGCAGATGATCAGTGGGGCCTTGTTTTTACTGAATGATGTGTTTTTTTATGGGGAATTCAAATATGAGCTTATTATTAGGATTTTCGGAGACTTTGCACACGTTTTCACAAACATGTTCACGCTAGGAGTACTTCCATTCGTTTCGTCTTGATCTGTAGATGTGATTTGATGTGTCGTGTGTCTCCCAACTCCTCTCCAAAGTTCAGATACTATATAAAAATACTAAAAGGTAAATAAAACATTAAACAATGACAAAATAACAACCTGAAAGATATGTATTCTATCTACACATTTCGTAATTATCTAATCTCGTGGCCTTATAAAAGTGTTGGCTAAAGTAACGCAGAATATATATATTTTTTAATTGTAAATAATTAGAAACATTATTTATGTGCACAAGTACACACACATAACAAGCTGTACCGAGTTCCTCCGGCTGCAGTTCCGCAGACGGCCGGTGTGTGGCAGCAGAGCGCTGGGAGCAGAGGGAGGTGAGTAGACGGATATGACGGATGACGGTGGCGACGGAAATACACCCGAACACATCTGGTACCCCGAACACATCTGGTACTGACACCGGTGTCAGTACCAGATGTGTTCGGGGTACCAGATATGTTCGGGTGTATTTCCGTCGGTACACCTTTCCGTCGCTTCCAGACTGGTGCGGATCCAGAAGGTTTTTCTGATGGAGATAACAGGAGATGAAACTAGATGTTGGATCTCAGTGGAGCATGTGGGATAGACGAGAGCAGGCCGGTTATATCGATTACGAGATACACGGGGCCAGTGATAATTGCGAGAAGACACATAAACAGGAATGGAGAAAATACACATGATTATAACATGAGAGGCTAAACAATTAAATAAAACACCAGCGATACTTAGCTCAATCAAAGTAGGATTTGCCTCCTCTTTGCCTCCCGCAGGACTCCTTTTTCTTTGTCAGTCTTACTCCCGCAGGACTCTAATGTCTTCGTCTGACGCTCCAGGAAAGTGCTACCTAAATGGACACCTGATTGCTGTGTTCTCACAGCTGTGGGGCCACGTCCCTTTAATTAGTTCACTCTCTGCAGCTAGTGGCCCTCAAAAGGAAATCTAGACTGGATCCCTCTTGAGTTGCTATAGTATATTTTCGGTGGCCCAATGGTTTTACAATTACATTAAACCCTAAGTTATAAAGTTATGAGTTTATTCCTTAATACAGTTACACCTACTCAATAAAGCTCTTAGTATTCTACAAATGTTTAAATCAAAGTTAACCCTAGCAGTCAGTTAGTTCAGTTTTAAGGTTTCAGTCAAATTACTTGTCCCAAGTTTCTGCCTAACAGATACTGTAGCGGTTTTGAGATTTAAAATCACAATTTCAGTCAGATCAACTAGCATTTATACAGAGTACACACACTGAAACAGAGAAGTCCAAAAACAGAATGTTACTCACACAATTCTAGAAGTCACCAGTTGTTATCCTGTTAAAATCGAGTTGCACTCGATTATAGTTAATAATGCAGTGAGAAATTAAGTCATTCTGACCATGGTTTTGTGCTAATTACATTTTACAGTAGCCTTATCGCCCAGCCACACACATTCCTGGTCCTCCCACATTTACCAACACTGGAAGCCATATCGTCGAGCTGTCAGGGAGAGAAGTGCTTTGAGAGATGATTATATGAACTTCTGTTGTTACAGGAGGGAAATGAGTTCTATCTCCCCTTTATATATATGCCCTCTACACAGGGTGGTGCTTGAGTTTGGTCTCTGTGGTAATACCTTTGGTACAATGTGTTAGAAATGCTATAGCAACATTTCCCCCCTCATTTCCCCCTGCTTCCATCTTGTCACAATTTAGTATTATTCCATTTTTTGTTTATCTTTTCAGAAGGCTGTCTGTTTGGTTTCTGCTTTAGGCTAACATTTGCGACTGGTCACACAGTGGGCCTCTGCAGAAAGAGCCACATCTCTGTTTGCATGTGTTACTATGGTAGCCATTAAGCATGTACTCAGAGGGAAGGTGGAGACTTTAGGTAGGAGTGATGAGAGGAGATAATGTGTGTTTTTAAAATTATACTCACCATTGTGCGAAAGCAGATCTGTAAGCAGCCACATATCCAGATACCATTTTCCAGCTCTCCACACTCACACAGAGATAGAAACAAGCTCCTGTTGTTGATGATTATCTGGGCCACTTTAGTATCTGGTGATACAATGATCACATTCTTTCAAACTGCCTCATCTCTCCGTCTCTCTCGAAGGCTGTCATTTCTGCTGCCACTCTTCCTGCTATGTGTCTCCACACTGAGCCTAAGTGCAGCGACAGGAGTTTCCACGCCGACAGAGAAGGAAGGCCTGGCCTCAGGCAGCAGGGTCTGTTTGATGCCGGATTCCCCTGTGAGATTTGGGCTTTGCTCATCAGTTATATACCATCCTCGTATGCAGGGGTGAAAGTGGTTTGAATTTCTTGCAGGTACTATAATGCTACCCCGACCTTCATTGGTTCATATTGTTCTCCTCCCGCCCGCAGCTTCATGCATCCCTGAACACAAACTGGCTATATAATGAATATAGGCTGTCCATGAATGCCTGGAAGTCCTTTGTTCCCCCTGTCACATCCAGTGCCTGGTCAACAGCAAGCTCCAGTCTGTGATTAAGGCAGTGCCATATATGATGCCTGGGAAGTCATCCTGGAGCAACTTCCCAACACCTGACTTCACTCCCAGCATGACACTGGCCCCATCACTGCAAAATCCAATGAGGATTTCTCTCAGCAACTCAACAGTGAAGCCATTTTTAAGCAAGCAACCCATAATCTGTTCCTTGATATGAGCAGCAGACATACTTTCCAGCTCAACCAGGTCCAATGGAAAGGCAATGGGCTCCATGTCTCCATCAACACTAGCCTTCAGGAACACAATTAGTGTTGATTTGTGCCCAACACTGGTTGACTCATCAGCCAATACTGTGATTTTGCTCTTGGTCTCTATTATGCTTTTTAGAAGTTCCTTTTTCATCTGTGATGACACATGCTCAATTATGTCAACACAGACAGTTTTTCTATGCAAAACACGCCCTAAATCAGCAGAATTTGCATGATGCAGGTCAATCAGACTCTCAAAGTCTGTGAAAGGCTTGTTGTTCTTGGCCACATAATAGGCTGTCATGAATACCTTGGCAGTAGACTCAAACAAAGACTCCTGACTACTCACGTTCATGTTCAGAAGAACATCTTTATTTGCTGTCTGAAGAATCTTGACTACTTCATTATGTGCTGCAGAGTTCTTGTGCGCAGTGATGAAAGCTGGACATCCCTTGATTGACCAGCTGGGATTATCTTTCCATCAGCCCACTGAATAGCAATATTAACACCACGGGGTGCCATGACACCTAGATCCTTCACATCATGGCATGGGGTACAGCCTAGCCTTCCATTGTGAGCATACATCCATTCATTTTTCAGTTTGAACTGTTCATATTGTTCTTCTTTCCATATAGAAGGGTATGCAGTAGGGCTAGCATCACCTGTGGTGGCTTCTGAGGGACCTGCTGCCACTTCTTCTGGCTGAGTCTCCTCTTCCTCCCTCTGGGCCTCAACTGTTATAAATTAGAATACAAATGTATAACTAAATTCAACAGACAGTCAAAAATGTACAAGTCTCTGTCTTTCTTAGAATTTTCAGAATATTGGTTACATAAATTAAAATACTAATAAAATAAAATGTCTCAAAATGTATGCAACAATGTGCATATTAAAATAGAAGATATCAAAGCAAAAATATGTAATGTTTATATTTAAGATATACAGTTTGCTAGTTAGTTAACTTATTATACATCATGGCCAGGTTCATTCTCTGGGCTAAATAAGCATCATCACCTGTGTCATCTGTGGGCGTTGTTTTTCTAATTTTAAGCACATTCTGAGTTTCTTCATCTCTCTCCTTTCTCTTAAACATCTGAAGAATCGGCGTTTGCATTTTTGCTTTAATTACGACGTAGCCTAATTTTCTAGCTGTCATTCAGTCACTCTATTGCTTTCTCCTCCCGCTGTTCTGATCAAGTGTGAAAAAGCAAATACCCGCTCTATCGAAATCAGTCGGAAGTCTCAACGGCTCATTTCAAAATAAACGTGGATTTGCGTAAACATTTTTTCGGGGTTCGGGTGTTTTATTTGATTTTAAACAAACAAAGTCTTGGCTTTCAGAATATGAAACTTTTATTTCCAAAATCACACGATAAATACATTTTTGAAGCTTGTAAAGGGACGAAGACAGCTCTCCCTCGCAATCTGCTCTTCCAGCAGCGCCGCCCCCCCTCCCTCCGGCTGAAATTATGAATGTAAGCGTATAGTAATCATAGATAACACGGCAGGGTCCGTGACTGTTTGTTTTCATCTGATTTCAATTAAACAAAGTCTTGGCTTTCAGAATATTAAACTTGTTTTGGCAAATTCAGGTGATAAATACAACTTTGAAGCTTGTAACGGCATAATTACAAGCAGAGAACGGAGTAATTTAACGTCACTGCAGGCTTAACAACAGCCGGTGTTTCACCTGAGTGTTTTCCCCGGGAAACAAACACAATACGCACAAACACAAACATACACAAACACACACACACACGTATACACACACACACACACACACACACACACAACACACACACACACACACACACACACACACACACACACACACACACACACGCACACACTCGCGAGCTTCCCCCAGACCAGTAATCCAAACCAAATCTCATATCTTCCCTTCCCTTAGCAAAAAACCTATAACATCCTATAGAATCCTATAGAATCTTGTAGAAATCTATAGCATGTTATAGAACATAGTCGTATTTGTAAGCCATGCTAAAGAATTCTATAGAATACTATAGAAATCTCTAGATCATTCTGTAGAATACTATAAATGTGTACTTTTCTATAAACTTCTATAATTAAAACTATAACAATCTAAAGAATTCTATAGGACAGAACCGACTCATGACATATCTGTAGAAATCTATAGAAATCTATAGAAATGTGTAGAAATCTATAGCATTCAAAGAAAACATGCATGACATTTTCTCTCTGATGCAACCTATACTAAATTCTATAGAATTCTATAGAATTCTATAAAACTCGTCTTTAAATTGGAATAGAGAAAATCATAGTAATCTACATCCTTTTGTGGAACTGAGCTGCTTTGCAAAAGCTGTATGGGTCCCTTTGAAATCTTTACAACTGTATACTGGATTATGTGCCCAATTAAATTATGTAACCTATACATAACCATATACAACCATACAACATATTGGAATGGAACTCTAAACTGAATGAATGTCACTGTCCTTGTAATCTGATGTCAATGCTCCAGAATATCTGTGACTGCATCTGTATGTATACATTGATCACTTTTGTTATGTAACTAATTATCTGTTACAACTGGAGATTAAAGCTAAGTGACATATAACAATATCTATTGTTAGTGTGAGTCTGTTATAAACAACTCATTGGAGTCTGCAGTACTCTACTCTGTTTTGCAGTCTATTATACACTGTAAAAAAAGATCATGATTTTACAGGAAATAACTGCAAATGTTTATAGTAAGTATCATGTTTTTTTAAATAACTTTCAAAATCCTGTAAAATGGCAGATATTAACTATAAATTAACAACCCAAAACATTATTTTCAGTATTTCGACAATAACCACAAATAACGTTTATTTCCTTTTTTTTACAGTACATTTACTATATAATATTTACAGTATTTTTGCACTTTCAGAAAAATAAATGCAGATGTACGTCAAATAAAAAGTATTATCTGTAATTAAATATGTAACTCGTAATATAAAAGTGTATTACTATTATAAGACTTTAAGATTTTCTTTGTAATTTTAAGGTAATCATAAAACTGTAAAAAAGCGTCAACTAAAAAAAACGTAAAATGTAATTAAAACCTTTTTACATACATAATTTTCTCAATATTCGATTGAATCCACCACAAACACAAAATATCCAATGTTGAAACAAAAGTAAATAAATATGTTCTCATTAAATTCCTAACTTACTATATTGTAAACATCTACAGTTGACAATATCATTAAAACAAATTAAAATGATAGAAAGTGGAGACATTTCTGCAGGGAGGATCAAGGTTTAAAACACACTGTTTACTCAACAAGTCACAGTTATCCTTGTTTTATTTATGTTGCTGTTTTTTTTTCTCCCATTGGTCAATACACAGTAATAAGCCTTAGTTTTACAGTATAATGTATGGTTTTCGGATTCTGGCCGACAGCCAGAGCTACGGCAATTGCAATAGAATTCAGCCAAAACACGGCAGACAAGTCAGGCATGTTTGGAATGAGTCCACAACACTCCTGATTGGTTAATATAAACGTCATCGAAGAAACCTGCCAATGAGAACTGTCCGCGCCTGTCGTTCACATTTGAAACATCCACGTCAGTTTGAGTGGGTCTCCTCCTGCGAGCTACAGCTGTCTGCTGCAGGATTTTATGGATTTATATCGGGATCGTTTTACACGTTAAATATGAGTATCGGGACGTCAGAACAGAAGACTTGAGATCTGGTGAGTCCTGCAACTGTAATGGAGTTAAATATGTATTTAGATAATCCTTAGTTTGTGAATGTTTTATTTTTTATTTAAGGTTACGTTTCTTCTTCTAGTTAGCTGAGTTTCTTCCCGTTAAGTTGGTATTCATCATTAATAGGTTGTTAAATGTTAAGAAGCCCTGACATGCTGTTTCTTGCAAGATGTTGCGCCCGGAAAACCTGGCTTAACAGGTGGCTGCTAACGTTAGCTTACAGTTTATTGCAGTGCTGTCCCCCCACCCTCTCGTCTCCAATATGGGAGAATTACACATAAACATGCAGCGGGGTGTCACAATGTTGTCGCCAAGTTTAATGTAAAGTTTCACAGCTTTCTTATAGCGGAATCTAGTTTGTTAATGTTCAGTAACAGCTAGCATAGCATAAATAGCTAACCGCTAACGTTTGGCTAACTTGCTAGTTAGCTCTGCTCTATATATTACAAGCTAACATGACTAGCTAATGTCACACTGTGTGAACTAAAATACTTTTTGTATTACTACATCATACATGCTTGGTCCAAATCACTGCTAAAATTAATTATTTTTGAAAATGTATAGTAAAGAAACACTCAGCCATGCATGAAATAACATAGCAAAAATAATACGGGTAATGTTTGACCCATGTTGTGCCTTAGAAGTGTAGTGATACAAACATGATTTTTATTCAAAAAGTAAGAAAGGGAAAAATACAAATTGGTGTTGATCCAAAACAGGTTAATTGAGGAATACCTGGAATCCTGAATGGTTAAAGTAATTTATTGCAAAGATATTTACAATTAAAACTAATTCGGGTCACTTTTGACACATGTTGGTTGTATGTTGTTGTGTAACAAAGGGTTAACATGACTGCTGTGATGTTCACTCTTTTGACAGAGCACCAGTGGACAGCGAGGACTATGGAAGAGAAGATGTGATGGCTTTGTGTGGAAAGCTGCTGACGCCAGCCTGTGTCCCTCATCAGTCTCTCCAGGCAGCACCCAGCTATTCTTCCATCTTGGAGATGAAAAGACGTTGATATGTGAGTAATAACTAACTTGTGTCTAACATAGTATTGAATGTGGTTTAGTAAAGTATTTAAAAATACCCCACATTGTACATGTACAGGACAATCAGACCTTGTTCAACAAAGATCACAAGACAATTGTTTTGTCTTTGAGGTACAGCCGCAGCAGAGAGTCTGAGTTTGAAGAAAGCACTAACATTTTATTTAATGTTGTTTAATCAATCAATATTTACTGGTCTTGAATTTCCTCACTGGATTACAAAATGCTTGAATCTTATTGTACAGGGACATTATGCAGATTTAATCACCTGAAGATGAAAATATAGATTCATCGATATGTACCATTTTAAGGAAATAGACTGTTATGCGGCTTTCACACCAGCGCTTTTCAGTTTCTAGCTCCGAGCGGGAGCTTTTCTGGTTCAGCTCCGGTTTCCCTTTTCAGCTCCCGCTCTGTTCACACCGCCCACTGGCGCCCCAGAGCTGCCCTTGCTGCGTCACGACGTCACCGTTTACATCGCTGATTTGCTCCCCAACGGCAGCCATTACGGCGCTCACAATAACAACTGCGTCGGGTCGATGATCGTGTTGCTTTTAATCACACGAAGCCAGAATAAATTGAATAACGACTTCTCCAACCTTATACTTTGCTCCAGAGTGCCGTGGTTCATTGTTTATTAATGTGTTTCTGCAGCATTTACCGACCGCTGCAGTGCTGCTCTTCCACGGGAGTTTATTCTCCCGTTAGCTCCCGGTTAGCTCACACTGCAGCGGCCGCTCTAAAGTATTCACTGTCCGACTCACACAAGCAGCTGATGCATATCCCCAGTTCCCCTTAGCCTAAGTGAATGTGTGTCAGTCTGAATTGACACTGTTTGTTATCACAACGCTGTTATGAAAGTTTCTCTGGTATAAAACGGGTGATGTTAGCATAGCAACCGAAGCTAAACTGACTACTTGCATCCGATAGCTGCAATAATACAAAACAACACGTCTGCCTCTCTCCACAATGATCGATAACAGTGAACGGATGGTCAAAGTAAGGTACAAATAAACAGAATCACACGAAGCCTGGTTAGTGTTGCCTGACTTGATAAAGTGTGTTTATAGGCACTACTGCTTGTAGGCAGGCATGACAGTCGACCCATGTTCAGGGGAGGTGGGTTTAGTTTCCTGCACGCCTCGACGTAAGAGAGACGTAAGCGACGTCGCCTCTTAGCTCCAAAGCTCTTGCCTCTGGACCGACAATTTTTTGGAGCTGGAAATGAAGCGGATTCCGGAGCTAAGAGCCGGCGCCGCTGCGGTGTGAACAGGAAAACCCGGCGCTTTTCAGGCTCTAGCTCCGAGCCGGAGCTGAAAAGGCGCTGGTGTGAAAGGGGCATTAGTGGTTAGGGCTGCAACAAACGACTAATTTGATAATCGATTAATCTATCGATTAATTAAACGATTAATCGACTATTCGGACTATTACTGTATGCCTTGCACAATTTCTCAAACGCTCTTATTTAGCCATCAACTTTTAGATTTAGCTTGAGGTTGTTTTAGGCATGTGGAAACTAACAATGACGACAATAAAGATGAATACTTGATTCCAAAATACATATATTATTGAAATAACTTAAATTGTGAACAAAACTAACATTACTAACAATTAAATAAATAATATTTCACATCAAAAGAAACAACAGTGTTTTAACAAATCGTATTAAATAATCTGATGACAGAACTGTAAACAGAATAGCTGAAACTTTAACAAACTAAATAATAATATATAATATTTTTATAGCGCCTTTCAGGAAACCCAAGGTCGCTTTACAAGTCGGGTAGGGGGGGGGAGTAGGGGAAAAAAGGCAGACAGGTTAAGGGGGTGGGGGGGGAAGTAGCGGACAAATAAACCTATTAAACTAACTACACAGTGGGGAAAGCCTTGGTAAAAAGGTGCGTTTTGAGGGCTTTATTGAAAATGTCCAGGGTTGGGGCGCTGCGGATTTCGGGGGGGAGAGAGTTCCAGAGGGTGGGGGATGCCACTCTGTCACCAAAAGTCCGCAAATAACTCTGTTACCTCTAATCATTATGTTTGTATAATGTAGTTAGCTCAGTGTGTTGCTGCTAGCATACATAACACCTGACGTGAAAACGTTACTCGTGGAGGGGGCTACAGAGCTACTAGAAAGACAGTCGAACCCGGTGCATTCCTCCGTCTGGATGTGGAGCACTTTTGATAAATGTTTAGACAAATAGCTCGTGTTACCGCCCTTACATGCTAAACTCTTATTCCACTTTTGGTAATGAGCATTCTCCACATCGAGACGGGTAAAGTTGAACCACCTCGGAGCGCGTTCTCTCCGCCATCTCCCACGTGTGTGTGTTGCTGCATGTTGCAGCTGCGTGTGTGTAAACTGCCCCGCCCCCTCGCAAGCAGGCGGGGGAGAGAAAGATCGAAAATACATCATAGACGCATTTGTTTGTCTTTTTGCATATTAGAAACGAGTTGGCGACACTAAGACTGCGATATAATGTCTTTGTAGCAATAATACATGACATATATTTTTTAAATGTCTCCAGTACCGATAAAAAGACCAATAAAGTTAGAGCTTAACGGGGCGTAAAACACACGTGATGACGTCACCAACGAATCGACGACTGAATTAGTTGGCAACTAATTTGGTAATCGATTTTAATCGATTAAGTCGATTAGTTGTTGCGCCCCTATTAGTGGTATTGACCGAAGCTCCACAGCTGTAGCTAGGCGCTGCTAATGAAAACTCAAGTGCTCAATTTGTTGGTTTTTCTTTATTATTAAGAATTGAGCAAGCATATCTTCCTCTTCGAAATCCCAGTTGTACTTCGCTAACACGTAGTGCCTGGGAGGGTGTGTTTGATTGTTCCCACCCTTACCTCACTTATGGACTAGGTCATGTTAGACAAGCAATCCAGTGGTTAGTTTTAGGGTCACCTCCATTGTTTTATTTTTTATTTATTCACTTTAAGAGAAAGGGATTTCAGAAACAAGTCTCACAAGTTTGTCTCGAGGTAAAATTAAGAAAAGCTAACTGTTGTTAGACTATGTTCCCCCCTTCTAAACTTATGAAATAATCAATGCCCTGATAATAACATCCATCATTATGGTTTACTAATAGTTATCACTTCACTTCCTCCTCCAGCACCTGGACACAGCAGGAACCTATGCCAGGATCCTGTTTGTGGACTTCAGCTCTGCCTTCAACACAACCCTCTGGCTGGAGGCTGCGCACCATCAGGACCAGAACCTCTCTCCATCAGGACCAGAACCTCTCTCCATCAGGACCAGAACCTCTCTCCATCAGGACCAAAACCTCTCTACATCAGGGCCAGAACCTCTCTCCATCAGGACCAGAACCTCTCTCCATAAGGACCAGAACCTCTCTCCATCAGGACCAAAACCTCTCTCCATCAGGACCAGAACCTCTCGGCACCTCAACAAGGCCCGCCCCCCCCACTGACACTTTACCTCAGCCACAACGCAGACTCTGCATGGAGATCACAGGATGGTAAATAATGCAATGTTTAAATATTGCTTTCTGCCAATATTTTATATTCTATAATTTATTGCATTCTATTTCTTAATATAGTTCGCTATCTGTGTAGTTTTTACATTTTTTTATTTGTATGTACGACACCTCCTCATACGTGTGAACATACCTGGCAATAAACCCGTTTCTAATTCTGATCTTTTTGTCCTCTAGGTTGCACTGCCACGTCTACAGTAGCACAGAATGGACAGAGGAAACATGATTGGGCCTCAAGTTTTTTGCAGCCAATAAACATTATCCTACAAACTTGGGATAGGAGGGTGAGTGAACAAGTTATCCATTGGTTGGAACCTACATCCCCATTGTTAGACGTACTAAATCCTGCACACTGCTCCTTCACATTGACAATGTGAACATATGTCGCCATTTTGCCATTTCTGTTATTTTCAGTTGAATGTTTCAAAGTAATCTTAAAAAATTCAACTTACTTTTTGTTTCTACTGTTTATAAGTATGATGTTTAAATATGAAATGCTGTATTCATTAGTTGTACTATAATTCTACAAATATTTTTAAGTTTTCAGAGTAATTGTTTCCTACAGAACATTTTGTGATGTCATTTTGTTGAACCTGTTTGATTGGAATATGTTAGAAAAAAGCTGTAAAATAACAGTATTCTAGCTCTTTAGGTTCTGTATTTATTTTAGTGTTTGATCATACAAATCTAATAAAAGAAAATGTAAAAAACTGTTTTTCTCATCAGAACTTTATTTAAGGTATTTTAATGTAACAATGTGACAATGGATTTTGAAAAGAGAGGAAAGTTTCCTCTAAAATATTTAAGGACAATTTCTGTATACTAATTGCTTTTGCACTTTATTTCAGTTAAAATATTTTTACTTTAATTTTATGGTTTTTGTTTGGCAGCCTGCTGCCAGTCATTTGACCGGTTTTTCCGTTTTTTTTGCCCATAGAAGTTTTAGTGCTGTACTTTTATTAAACGTTATTGACTGTAAAAAGAGCAGATACATCTGTAAAACCTGTAAAATATTTAAGGACAATTCCCGTAAATTAATGTTATAAATTCTGCAGAACCATTTTATAGAAAACAATAGCAATGTTCTATAGATTATTTTGCAGAATCTATAGTAAAATCCATAGGTAAATTCTATAGAATATTTGCCAATATTCTGCATTATATTCTACAGAAATGGAATATAGGTCACAAATTCTATGGTATTCTCCAGAACAGTTCTATAGAAAGCATCCATGGGGTTTTCTATAGGATTCTATAGACTATTTTCTACAAAAAAAACATCTACAGTGTATATTTTCTATACTATAGTATTCTATAGATTATTTCCCAGAATCTATAGTAAAACACGTAGGCAATTTCTATAGTATATCCGCAAAAATCCTGTAGTATTCTACAGAAATAGATTTTTCTATAGTATTCTATAGATTTTTTTGCTAAGGGTTCGTATACTCTAAATTCCACGGGTGGAGCTGTCAATTCTTCCTGGTCCTCCGGACCGCCTGGAAATCTCTTACCGGTACTAAGGACCGGGTAGGACCGGCACACTTTCACCACTGCTCGTATGCCCATACACTCCCATGCCCGACTGTATACAGCTATATGCATTCATTTCAACACACACACACACACACACACACACACACACACACACACACACACACACACACACACACACACACACACACACACACACACACACACACACACACACACACACACACACACACACACACACACACACACACACACACACACACACACACACACACACACACACACACACACACACACACACACACACACACACACACACACACACACACACACACAGTCTCTCGTAGACATTAGCTTTGAGTCACAGGGCCATGTATGCGTCTCAGGCCTCTGGGCTTAAGAGCTTCATTAGTCTGGCAGTAGCTTTGATTAGCATCCTCGGGTGTACAAATTAGCAAACACACTCAAGTGATCCTATGAAGAAATGCTCACTCCAGAACTTTCTGTAGATGTATGAACACTTCACACGCATGTGATTATCCCTGCCATTCAGGAGAGGGAAGTTTCACCTTAACCAAGCTTTGTAAAATTATTTGTAATGATGTCGATGAAGAAATATGTTATTGGAGAAAGGGTGTGAATGTGAAAAGATGTATAGAGCATAGGTTGTGCGCTTGCATTGTCCAAGCCTTTTTCTTCCATTCAGGTGAAAATTCCTTCAGCTGCTGCCTGCTCTGTAATAACCATACTTGACATTTCCCTCTCCTTCAGCCTGTGGAGACTAGCAGATGCTTTCTGTTTCGTTCGCTACTGGGCTAGGGAAACCAAAGGGAAGCAACACAGACCAGAATGGAATTTGGTAATAATTATAAGTGGCTTTATTATAACCCAGTGTAAAACAAATGTCAGACAAACAGCCTGAAACAACAAAAGGGCCAACGGCGCCGACTTAACTATGGACCAAACAAAGCAGGACTCTAAAAGGCAGTTTGGCAGATCATACAGAGTAATAATAAAATAAAAGGGAAAACAAAAACGTCACGTTAACGTGGTACATGTAAATGAAAAGGCTGCACAAAAACACAGCTGCTGCGGGTCAACAGGCGCTACGCTAACCTGAGTCTAAGCTAACATACTTGAGCTAACATACTTCACTAAACACACAATACTAAACACACACTGCTAAACAGTATACCAATCACACAACACTAAGTACTGTTAGGAGATATAGGCTTAAATCTCCTCGCGTTCCTACAAGCTGTTATCTTACATGAAGGGAATCCAGAGCATACACTTAACCGTTTAACAATAATCCACTTTAATGGTAATATACAATGCAATACAATCAAATACATTACCATACACAATCATATCGTATTATGTGTAATGTCAGGAGTTAGGCCTACTCCTGGCTCCTGCCCACAGGCCACCAGACCTCCTGTCCCAGCGACGCGTGAAGAGAGAGACAGAACAGCAAGCTGGATAGGCTTTCATACCAAATGATACAGGAGGGGGTGGAGTTTAAGGACAACTGGTCCAGTCATCTCATACAAACACCTCTGACCCTCACTGTCTCCTATTTCTGCAGCCTCTGCACCGACACACATCCCCCATCACATTCCGAGACCACAGTGGGGTCTCGGTCCAGCTCCCCCACAGCAATAAAACCCTTACCAGCCCTTGGTCTACCGCCATTTTGGTCCTCACATTTATGAAAGGATGAAACAGATAACTCAATATAAAACACACTTCTTAAATATCAGATGCTGCAGTACACACTGCTAAGCAGTTTTCTAAACACAGGTGATTCACAGTGTTAACGAGCACAATGAGTAAGTACAACAAGAGACTAGTAAAGCCAAAACCCATTGACGCGCCAAAGCGCGTGACACAGGTCTGAGTCTCTGTGCTCCCCGTAGAAAACGTTTTGTCAGAGGGTGACTAAACACCGTGCTGATACCAATCTACGTGGCAAGATGAAATGGCAGCAGCATATGTTTCGACCGTGCTATAAGCCAATTCCTGTCCAGCAACAGCTGGAGGAACAACAGCACGAGGCAGGGGGCCCATAACGGGGTCCAGGCTTTTCCCTACACACCAAACGGAACACTGTCCATTTGGCTATGTAGGATGTGTGTTCAGCAGTTGCGCTGATCGAACACCTCCCTGACGATTTATGTAGGCCGCCGCTGCTTTGTTATCTGTTTGAATCAACACATGTTGATTGTACAGCAACAGGGCGAAGTGCTGGATTACTTTCCATATAGTAATTCCAGCACGTTTATATGGAGAGACATGTGACCCGGCCACTGTCCCCCCCATTGCCTGCGAGAGATGCGTCTGTGAACACTGCGGTGTGTGACGTCACTCTGCTCAGGGGCACCCCCACTGACGTGGAGATTTTTCCAGTGGTTTAAATCCAAACCCACGGAAGGAGGAATGTACACCATGCGTCTCCTCTGACGCACGGGGTCGATACGCAGGCGAATAAACCACCTCTTGAAGTCTCCTCACTGTGAAGGAGACCCAGGGGGATCACCACGTGACCAGCTAATATCATGCCTAACAGCTGCATCACAGAGATAGGTTTTAAAGACAGCCAGTTTATGCAGCGAGCCATGATGCCTATAACCGACAGGTCAGGGGCAGCCGGCTTAACCGGTGAGCCTTGCTGCTTATTATTATCCATCTGTCCATCGAACACGCGCGTCGCCACTCTGAGTAATACTCTGAGAGTGCGCGACCTGCTCTGGATGTGCTGTGGTTGTCATGGTGACGAGCCACGCTGCCATTGCCTGAGGGGCCCGGTCCGAAAAGGCTGCGAGTGGGCCTCCATCTCACACCGGCTCTCATCATGTCTCTGTTTAGGAGAAGGCTCGTAAACTGGACATTGAGGCGCGTTCACGCTCAAACCTGCTGAGGGAATGAGCGGAGGTGTGTGCAGTGCTATTTACACAGTGCGTAATAACAGCCCTAGGCTCATTACGACCGTGTGTAGTATAGGCACATCTGGGACAGAGGAAAAACCGTGCTGCCTATAACCGACAGGTTAGGAGCATCAGGTGTAACCGCCAAGCCCTGCTGTCTAATAACCGACTGGTTCATTACAGCTGGTTTGTGCCGCGAGCCCCGCTGCCGCGCTAACCAACAGGTTACAGCCGGCTCAAACCGCGAGCCCCGCTGTCTGTTAACCGACAGGTAACAAACAGCTGGCTTATGCACCTCCACACGCTGTATTGCAAAGCGTCTCTCATCATGTCGCCGTTTAGGAGAAAACTCGTAAACGGACATTGAGGTTCACGCTCAAACCTGCTTGAGGAATGAACGGAGGTGTGTGTAGGAGGCACATCTGTGACATAGGAAACAAACCCGGGCTGTCTAATTAACCGAAAGGTTTTAAAGACAGCTGGTTTGAGCCGTGAGCTCTGCTGCCTAACAACCGACAGGCTGTGAGGCAGCCGCTTATGCAGCTTTTGTTATGTTATCCGGAGGAGAGCTCTCCTGAACCGGGGGAACGGGGAGATCTCATTAGGCGGCTGCCTTTCCGATGATCTCCGGGAGTTCCTGGAGAATACCGTCTATACGGCAGAGCCGTGATGGCGGATAGAGGGACCCGTTGACCCAGCGTCAGCCCGGCAGCCGAACCTAGGCTTGGCTACCGGGCTGACCCCTGTGGGGGAACCACATGGTGATCCGTGAATGGAGGGGAAGGAGTCGCCTGACTGCTGCCCGCCACTCGGATCCAATAAATAAAGGGTCACAGAGTAAGACTCCTGGACTAGCCAATCATCCTCGGCCGCAGCAGCGAGAGCGTCCGCTCTCCACTGTCTGTGGGCCAGAGGGAGACGGACACAATGAGTGCAGACACCTGGGGAGTGAGAGCCGTGTTTGTGTGCTCTAATCCCCGGCAAGACTCACACCGTGAGCTCCGGTCGTAACTCATATATCGGGTTGACACCGGGCCCCCACCCTGTTTCCCCCGTCCGGAGGAGAGGGAGGATGGGCCCAGTGGAACCAGGAATGTTTGCTTTTTAGTAAGTAGCTCTTAAAAGAACTTGTTTTGCCTGTCAATGCTTCTGCAACGGAGTGCTGATGAAAAGTAGGAGTGGATTGTAGGGCCTACTTCCTATTTATACGGAAGTGAGCCCGGAGGTGGGGTCCACGTCATAGGTGGGCGTGGAATACATCTGTCTGTGCTGCACACATGCAGTGGGGATTACCCCAATAGCGATAGCCTTAGAGGGCGAAGCCTTATACAATATAGAACAGCAGCCGTAACAGGTGAACCCATTAAGGCTTCCTCTTCTCTACTGCTTCCACCAGCCTGTCCTTTGGCATGGTCCTTCTGAATGTCAACACTCACTGCTAGCATCACAATAAAGCAGATACTCGGCAGAGGAGCAAAGGCAAGGAAATGGCTGGTGCCTGGCAAAGGTCACAGACAAAAATATTATTTAAAAAAGCTTGCCATAGCTCATTCAGTGCTGTAGCACCAGGCATTTTTCATGTTCTGTATTTCTGTTGCTTGAGACATCAAATTATTGATCTTTAAAGAGTAATTACTGCTCAGTGTGTTGACTTTTCTTCTACAACCGATAGAACCAATAGAATAGAGCCACACATTTTGCGAAAGCACCTGATGTTGTATACTCTGGCTGTACAATAAGTAAATATATCCTAAAATATGTGTTGTTTTTCTGGAGTTTCTATCTTCTTATTTGATCAGACACTGTTACAAAAGGAAAGTGAAATTAGGACATATTTCGTAAGGCTTGATGGAGAAAGATATTTAGTTCAGCCCCTCCACAGGGTGTTTAGCATTTGATTTTTGAAAAGGATTGCAGGATTTAATTTTCTAGTTAAATCAAAGTGGAGGGGCACAAGCTGGCTGAGTAATATTGGAAACATTAGATCTTGCAGTTGCTTTCAACTTGCTGATTGTAACATGCATATCGCCAAATACGCAAAAGCAAAATAAAAAGCTCATACTTTTTTTCCAACCTGATAGACCTTAGTTGTGCCTGTTGTTGGAAGAGAGTCAAACATGAACCTTCTTTGGGTTCTTCTTCAATGATAACATGTCCGAGCCTCACAGAACCCTTTTCAAAAATGTTTTCCATCTAGCTTTCATAATGAAGTAAAAATGTGTGGGAGACAGTAAAACATATTTTATAAACAAGCCATATTAATCACCCTTAATTAATGAGTCACATCAGAGCCCAGTGGGAGTAGGGGTTAGAATTTGTAACAAATTCAACAGAAAATTGATTGACAGAATATAATTAATGATTTAGGGCTTTATACCATAATCTTTGGAAAACTAAATCATACAATAATTGATCACGTTTAATCTTAATACACGTTTTGATTAAAGGGAAAACATAATAACCATGCCCAGAAGACTGCGTTATTGTTTTGGTTGTCAGGCTGTGGCGTCTCTGGCTAGTCTTGATTTGTGTACAAACCTGATTATTCTCTAAACGTGGAAGGTAATTATCCCGGCTAGTTAAATGGTAATTACAATGTCAGACAAAGAGGAAAGAGGATGTCTAAATGTATTGCACAGATAGTTCTTCATTTGTCCACACAGGCAGCCACACAGATATGCAAGCTCATATACACACAGATTATATTCAGCATGCAGGCACATCTCCAGCCAAACACAATTATTTCTAACATTTGTTTTGATACAACGTAGCTCACATTTGCAAGCTAAAATAATAGAAAATTGCCTATTTGCTTCTTCAGTATGAAATGTTCTGATACTTGCAAATAAACAGAGCAGGTCTAGCAGGGATGTTGGGATGTAGCCGGCTGTATTGGCTTTATTGTTTTATGTACCTCATTACTCTCACTTCGAGTTCTATTCATAATGAAATCCGCAGTTGTTATACACATAGTGTAGAGCGAGCTTCTAAATGCTTCCAGAACAAAATAATTTCATTTTCTTTAAAAGAACAAAGAAAGACATACAGTAATTCCAATTTGGCCATTTCCCACATAAAGTTTGCCTTATGCCCTTGCAAATGTTTTTAATATATCCTTTGGCTTGGATCAGAAGCAAATAAATGAATTACAGTACTCTGTTCTTCTAACTCGGCACCAATAATGTATACAGCGTGGCTGTGGGTCTTCATAGACAAACATTTCTTAAATTAGGAGCCAATTTTGCAAAGATCTTTTTGCATGTTTAGATATTGTGCATGTTTAGTGGCTGCTCCTTTGTTGATGCCAATGACACATGTAGCATGTGGCAGGTCCAGAGGGTTTGTCAAAAAATAGAATTGTTGAAAATACACTGAGTTCATTGGCACTGGAGCCGGAACCATGGCTGTTGGGGGCGGAGCGGAAGCCTGGACCCTGGCTGTGTAAGCCAGGTAATGGAGTATGGACGCAAAGCTGTGTGGGCCGGTACTGGAGCATGGAGGCACGGCTGCTAGCTTGGCTTTGCGACTCCTTCTCTTAGCAGCCGCCTGAAGGCTCCGTGGACCTCCATAAGCCAGACGAGTTCCAGCATACGACTCCTGGACAGGAGCAGGACCTGGGGCAGAAGCATGGGTTGACTTCAGATGGATCCCACCGAGGCATATGGTGCCAGGTTGGGAATTGGCAGACAGGGAGCTAGCATGTCTGGGGCTAGCAGACTGGGAATCCCACACCGGGATCATGGCTGTTGGAGCACGGGCTGGAATCCTGGCCCTGCGTCTCCTAGAGGCTCTTTGGAGACTCCGTGGACCTCCAACAGGACCGTAGTCGGATCCGAGGAAAGGGTTAGATGCGTCGGACCAGTCCTCAGGACAACTTGTGAAAAGCTGTAACCACTCCGGCAACGAACTCCTCAACCAAGGCATTTCGGCCACCTCCATTCGTGCCTTCTCGAGAATAGCCTCTTTGTCCTTTCTAGAAGAAGTTCCTTTCCACTCGGCATGATAACATTGAAGGGAAAAGTCTAGATCGTACAGATCTAACTCAAAATCTTCCATATCCGCTGGGTGCATATTCTGGTCAGTTTGTTCTGTTAAGATCTCAGGCACTTAGGATGTTGGACCCAATTGCAGACAGGGAGACAGAGGTAAAGTATTGTAAGATACTTTATTTTTCCATGACTGGCAAAAATGAACAAAAAAAGGTAACCACCAAAACTCTAGTCCAGATGACAAAAAATGAATGCGCTCACGCAGTGAGGAATCAAAAACTTTTCATGAGTACCAGGAGCATAGACCTTACCATGACAATAGACAAGACGAACTGACACTGAACACTGGGAGACAGGGGGATTTTAAACACAGGGTAACTAGACACAGGTGGGAACAATCAGGGGCGGGGCTGACACTGATGAGCACAGGAGACACACAAGGAGTGACAGGTGAAAACACTCAGGAACTTAGACACACCAGGGAAACTAACGACAGACATGAAAACACAGGGAAAAGAGACCAGACAATATACAGGGAGGAAAACATGACAAGGAGAACGGAAAAACACCCACACATAGAAACGTGACATGACATAATAATCCTGACAAAACTTCAATGTAGTAAAGTTGGTGCTGGGGTATTACCAGTGTTGTGCTAGTTACCTAACTAGTTACCATTACTAGTTACTTCATTTCAAAAGTAACTCAGTTACTTTACTGATTACTTACACCAAAAAGTAATGCGTTAAGTAAAGTAACTAATGCGTTACTGCTGTGGACAGCAGTAACGCATTAGTTACTTTAAAAAAGGGCTCCCATTAATGCCCTTATAGCCTTCATTTCAGTACTGTTATTGCATTGGAGAATAATACAATATGTTGATCAAGAAATAGCAATAGAAATAGTAGCAATAGCCTGCATGTGTTCTACAACATACCGTGCAATGGCTTTATCAACTTTTCCCTAGCTAGAAGTCCCTCGGTTAAAATCCAGCCGCTGTTGCTTAGGTGGAGGTGGAGGTGGAGTGGCGTCGGATGAGTCTCTGTGGTCTTAGCTACTAGCTTCGTCCCAGCATGTTGTTTCTGCAGATGTTTCAACAGATTTGAATTGCTGTTTTTGGGCAGTAGATAGGATCTTTGACCCGCCAAGACACAACTTACATTTAACTAAAACGTTCTTTTCTTTGTGCTTGACAAAAGTGAAATAGTGAGAATATCTCCAGGCGCCGCGGAGAAACTCGACTTGAGCTCTGCCGCGGCGATCATGGTCTTGTTAGTAAACACAAACACACCGACAGCGCGTCCCCGCATGTGACACAGGAAGTATCTCAGTACATTTACTCAAGTACTGTACTTAAGTAGGCTACAGTTCTCATCTCTGTTCGCCTCGCTGTCGGCGCCGCTCACCAACGTCTGGGAGCCGAGACTATATAAAAAAAATAACGGAGTAACGCACCATGTAGTAACGGTAACTATAGGTCACTTACGCAACCCCAGTTCTCAGAGTAACATGAAGTGAGATGTCTCACTATGGGATGCGCCTCATCGCGGAGCAAACAGAAGCATCAATCTCATTACGCCAATCCTGATTGGCTGGTGATCTTGACGTCAACGTCAGGGGAAATCACCCCCTATAAGTAGCCTGCGCCACGACGCATGCGTCATTCAAAATAAGCACCTCTTCTCGCTTCACCATAGCAAGGAGGGCCGTCTGGTGAGACATCTCACTTCATGTTACTCTGAGAACTGGGGTTACGTAAGTAACCTATAGTTCTCATTCATAACACTCCGTTCGATGTCTCACTATGGGATATTGTAGCTCCCGTATTGCCAGATCAGCTTATCTCGAAGATCACCGATCAACCAGAATTTAACAGGTGGAGTCCCGACTCAACAAGGTGCCCAGCATTGCTCGGGCCACGCTTGGAGCGGAGACGTCTAGCCTGTAAAAGCGGACAAAAGTGAGCGGCGAAGACCAGCTTGCCGCTGCACAGATGTCTTGGATGGAAACACCCTAGAACAAAGCCCAGGATGTAGCCAGCCCCGAGTCGAGTGAGCCCGCAGACCCGAAGGTGCTTGCAGATTCTGACTCGTATAGGCCAAAGCAATCGCCTCCACGATCCAGTGGGAGAGCCGTTGCTTAGTAACAGGCTTACCCTTGTGAGGTTTAGCCCAGGACACGAAGAGTTGATCATTAAGACGAAGCTCTTTTGATCTGTCCGTATATGTGTGTAAAGCCCGGACTGGACACAACAGATCCTGCTGCTGCTCCCCGGAGGAAACCAGCTGCGGAGGAAATGCCTCAATGTCAATCGGGGTACACGAACCAACCACCTTTGGTGTAAAGGCAGGGTTGGGTTTCAACAACACTCTCGTTTGCCCTGGGGCGAACTGAGTGCATGAGGGATGTACAGACAGTGCATGGATATCGCTGACCCGCTTGGCGGATGCCAGGGCCAGTAACAGCACTGTCTTGGGCGACAGATGTTTCATGTCAGCTCCTTCCAGGGGTTCAAATGGGGTCATTTTGAGCCCATTTAAAACCACTGGCAGGTCCCATAAGGGCACCAGTGACCTGGAGACAGGGAGGAGCCTGCGAGTTCCCTTCATAAAACGGCAAACCAAAGGATGTTGGCTAGCCGTCTTACCCTCAAAGCCCACATGGCATGCAGCAATAGCAGCCAGGTACACCTTGATCGTGGAGAAAGCTCTGTGTTTTTCGATCAAGTCCTGTAGAAATGATAAAATCACCCCGACAGGACATTGAAAAGAGATGTGTCCTTCTTGAATGTACCACTCCTCAAACACCCTCCACTTACTGTCGTAAAGAGACCTGGTGGAGGAAGCTCTCGCACTCTGAATAGTGTTTATCACCTTCTGAGGGAGTCCCACTGTATTCAGATTGTACCACTCACGGGTCAGGCCCATAGTGCCCCGCGCTCTGGGCGTGGGTGAAGGATCGCCCTCCCCGCCTGAGACAATCTGTCCCTGCGTGGTGGGGGCTGCCATGGCTGCCCGCACAACAGCTGATATATCTCCGCCAGCCCGTACATTACGGGCTAGGGCGGAAACATCAGAGTAAGTGTGTGGCGTTGCTCCTTCACTCTGGCCAGAGTTGGGGGTAACAGAGCCAGGGGTGGGAACACGCACAGAGGACCCGGTAAGTTGAGCGGCTGTGGAAAACCACAAATCTCCAGGGACACCGCCTCCATCTGAAGGACCTTTACTGTGATTACAACAATTTGGTCAAAAATGCCCGGGCTACCTATTTTTCTAATCTCATCTCCTCTAGTAAGCACAACCCCAGAGTACTATTTAAAACCATAAATACCATTGTAAACCCGTCCACCCCCTCAGTTCCTATTTATTCAAACGACGACTGCGACCGTTTTCTCACCTTTTTTATAAACAAGGTAGCTGATGTGAGGTCGAGCATCACCCCCTCACACTCCCCCCTCCCTATCTGTCCAGTTAGGCAGGCCACGCTGAGTAATTTCTCCTGCATCACCATAGCCGACCTGACCTCTGTAGTGAGCACTATGAAATCTTCCTCAAGCCCTCTGGATGCTTTACCAACGTCCATGCTAAAATAAGTTTTTTCATGTGTCGCTCCACCCCTGCTCCACATTATAAACATCTCCATTGTCTCTGGCTCCGTCCCATCATTTTTTAAGCAGGCGGTTGTTCAGCCCCTTCTCAAAAAACCCAAACTAGATCCCTCCGTCCCGAATAATTACAGGCCCATCTCAAAGCTCCCATTTGTGTCAAAAGTTTTAGAAAAAGTTATTGCTAATCAACTCAATACATTTCTGAATGACAATAAAATCCATGACAAATTCCAATCAGGTTTCAGAAAACACCACTCCACAGAATCAGCTCTCCTCCGGGTCTCCAATGACCTCATGATGGCATCGGATGCAGGCAATTGCATGGTTCTGGTGTTGTTGGACCTGAGTGCAGCGTTTGACACAGTGGACCACGCCATCATGCTAGATAGACTAAGGGAGTGGGTAGGCATCTCAGGGTCCCTCCAGTGGTTTGCCTCGTACCTCAGTGGGAGAAGTTTCTCTGTGGCGGTGGGCCCGTTCTCATCACATAGCACTCCCCTATCCTGCGGCCTGCCCCAGGGTTCTGTTTTAGCCCCCCTTCTTTTTGCCCTGTACATGCTGCCATTGGGCCACTTAATTAGCCAATTTGAAGGTGTCTCGTATCACTGTTACGCAGATGATATCCAGATATACTTCTCCTTCAAACCTGTCAAAATGGAAAAAGTAAACACCCTCATCACATGTCTGTCTGCAATTGAGGAGTGGATGTCAAGCAACTTCCTACAGCTTAATGCATCAAAAACGGAAGTCTTGATCTTGGCGGCTGATAACATCGCCTCTAAGGTAGCAAGCCACCTGGGTTCATTCAGTGGTAACATAAGGGCAAACATAAAAAAACCTTGGTGTTACCTTCGATCATTCAATGCTACTAGACAAACACATAACACTTCTCACCCGTACCTGTTTTTTCCATCTCAGGAACATTGCCAAGCTCAGGGGGGTTCTATCCAACGCAGAAATGGAGATGGCTATCCATGCCTTTATTTCATCCCGGCTTGATTACTGTAATGCTCTGTTCTCCTGCCTCAACAAAACATCAATACAGCGGTTACAACAGGTCCAAAACGCTGCAGCCAGATTACTGACTCGGTCCAAAAAAAACATGCCACTTCACTCCGATCCTTTCTGCCCTGCACTGGCTCCCTGTCCATCTCAGAACCCAATTCAAAGTACTGCTCTTCACATATAGAGCTGTCCATGGCCATGCCCCAGCCTACATCAATGACCTTATCCACCCGCACATCACAACCCGGGCCCTGAGGTCCTCTGAGCAAGGCCTCCTAAGGGTGCCCCGAACCAGGCTAAAGACTAAGGGTGACCGTGCCTTTGAGGCGGTGGCCCCAAGGCTTTGGAACAAACTCCCCCAAATAATAAAAACCTCGGCCTCAATAGAGATTTTTAAGGGGCGGTTAAAGACCCACCTCTTCCGACAGGCCTTTGGGTCGTCGGAGGAGGTGAGTTAGTGGCTATCTTCTTTTTTTATTATTGGTGTTTTGTCGTATGTTTTATCCTATGTATTACCTGCTGCCGTTTTATGCCTTTTATTCTACATTTTATAGTTGTACTGTGAATTGTGTCCTGTGTACTGTACTGTAAAGCACTTTGTACATCCGTGTTGAGAAGGGTGCTATATAAATAAAGTGTTACTTACTTACTTACTTCAATCGTGTACGAGTGTGTCCCCGCCTAACAGTGCGTTTAAATCGTGCATTAAAGAGAACAGCTGTATTGAGCATTTTCTCCTTTTACGAACGGACTTAACGCGGCTCCGCCGTAACGCACCCACAGCGGACTCCCGATCCTTGGATGAGGAGTCCAGTCTGCATAGAGTGGTGCACCTCTGGACAGTAGTTCTGTCCCGAGGTGCATAACTCCCGGTACCTGTGTCGCTCTCAGAGAGAGGAGACGTCTGCCGCTCCAAGGGATCAGTTTGTGTGCCAGTGTGTGTGACTGGAGACAACGCAACCTCCCCTGGCGGTTCATACACGATATCGTGTTGTCTGTCCTCACGAGGACATGGTGTCCTCTGAGAGAAGGCAGGAAGCGTTTTAGGGTGGGGAACACCGCTAAAAGCTCCGGGTAGTTTACGTGTGCCCGCTGGAGGTCTCTGCTCTAGGGACCTCTCACCGGGCGACCTTCGTAAATACCCTATCAGCCTGTCTGACCTGCGTCCGTGGTGACCACCTTCCGTGAAAGGACAGCACCCGTAGGCGCGTCCCGCACTAGAAAAGTCGGGTGTAGTGCCACTACGCATTACATAATAACCAATACTCTCCGCACTTCGCCCATGTTGAGTGGGTGCTTTACGAGGACATTTTTCCCCGTAATCTGACTCCGCTCGGTGGGCATTATAGATAAAACCCTTCTTTCTAGGAGAGAGAGAAACTCTCTCTCCAGAATATGGGTTGACTCTCTCTGGGTTTGTGAAAACAGATAAAGTATAACTGTTTTGAGAAGCCCAGGCAGATGTCGTGAGTATCTCCTGCTGTATGCTCCTTAGAGCCAGCTGAGATGTCACGCTTACGGCTCCGGCCGGCACTGCGCATGCGTGTGACGGTGGTGCCTTCACAGCTTCAGTCGGCACTGCGCCTGCCGGTGGTGCCCTTAAAGCCCCAGCCGGCACTGCGCATGCGCGTGGCGGTGGTGCCTTCACAGACCCGTTTATTATCCGCCTTTTGAGAGAGGCCGTAGCTGCTCTCAGAAGGGGATTTATAGTTAACGGACTGTTTATTGTTTTTCTTTTCATTTTTTTGAGCTGCGCCCTTGGCCGAAGCCTGGATGCGTCAGCGGAAAATGGTTTATTTAAACAACAAAGATGTGACATGTGTTTTATGCGGACTTGAGGATGACGTTGAGGCATCTCTCGAGGCAGCGGGGACACGTTTAGAGCCGGGGAAATAACTTCCAGCTCTGTCACAGAGGGGAGAAGGAGGGGCTGTCAGGCCGCTCGCTTCTTCTTCCTCGGCTGCTGGCCGAAATTCTGGGTTGGCTGAGCCTGATCTGCAGCCAGAACCGGAGATTTTCTCGGCCAACTTGCCCTTGTCTCCAGCCTGGGCTGTGGACTCGGGATGGGCTGCGACCTCGGCGTCTTCGGTGTTTTAAACCGAGCAGAGTTCGAGGCAGCTTGGGTGTCGTGAGTATCTCCTGCTGTATGCTCCTTAGAGCCAGCTGAGATGTCACGTTTCCGGTTATATTTTGAAATTCAGTTCCTGACGGACGCCAAAAAAGCCCGAGATTATGGAATTAAACCAATAAATAAAAGCAAGGATAATTGTGTGTTATTGGTGAGTAAATAACAGTGTGTTATTTTGAAAAGAATAACAAATTAGAAGGAAAAAAAGATTTAAAAAATACAGATTTCAGTATCCTGAGGCTCTGAGCCCCATTTATTTTCCTCACAGACGGCAACAAAAGTCCGAAATTATACGATTTAAAATAAAAGCAATAACTGTGGCTTGATATTGAGTAAGAACATGTTTTTATGAACCACACAGCTTCCGGTCTTCCTCGACCCGACCGGAGAAAAATACGTGCTGCAGCCTGCAGGCACGAAACACATTACCAGTAGAAATACATTGCTTTTAAAATCGTGCTGTGCAACACGAAGAAAAGGGGCAAATCGTGTTGGTGAACACGAATCAATAGATTAAAAGTCGTGTTGGTGAACACGAAATGCCGGGGCAAATCGTGTTGGTGAACACCAATCAATAGATTAAAAGTCGTGTTGGTGAACACGAAATGCCGTGAGACTGGGTTGCATAAATACAGTTTACTTACACTTTGCTGGATTTGTTAAAGTCAGTCAATATCACCCAAAAGCAGAGGTCTGCTTGGAGAGGAATTAACACAATTGTTATGTCTACTGTGTTGAACTCTTTAGGTAGTCGGGATGGTCAATATCAAATCGTCAGGTTCCCACATCAGGCGAGCAGGTTTAGAGAGGGTAAGCATAACATCTATAGTCTTTCTTTCATTTAAAAACGTATTTCTCCAAATGTGTCTTCTCGTATTTTTATTGAAATAAAATGGTAGTATTTTTTTATAGACACATTACATTGTTCAGGTCAACAAATGAATGCATCCATTACCTCTAGTTTAAGCATTTAAATCAGTGACATTCACATTTTAGATTTCTTAAGTGGACTAAATCTCTAAAGTAATTCAAACGATTTTTACGTACTTCTAAAACAAATATCAAATACATCTAATCACTGCTCCATATCAGGTAACCCGTTGCTTCTATTGTCCCAGTAATGGAAGAGGGGAAGGACAAGAGCTTCATCAGCTTGATTATTTTATTTGTGGTTTTGAGCAAACATTAGTGGTATCTTGTTGTAATGTTATCAGAAATATATTATTTGTGTTATTGTGTATTCAACCATGAAACCTGTGCATACTGCAAGCTGCGAAGAAAACGCCAACAAACCTCCCCCATAAATAGGTCACAACAAGCACAGTGTTCTCAAATTAAGAACTCTAAGTTGCCCTCAAACAATATTTATAAAAGATGAAAGACCACAATTAGACAAATTCTATAATCTAGTTTATAATTTGTCAACTCCTCCAAAATGTTTCCGATTTTTCTGCCCTCTTCGACCACAATTGGGTTGTGTCTCTTGTATAAATGCCAGGGTGATTGAGAATGGTAATAGTGCTCAGAAAACATAATGTTTGAGGAAGTATTTTATTCAGTAATTATGTCAATTAATATCTAAAGGTTGATTGAGGTCAAATGAAAACAAACAGCACTAACGTTTTTGGAAAATTGCTTTAGAGGAAAAAAAAATGTTAAATTGTTTTTTTTTTTTTAATTACACATATTTGACATATCCATTAATAAATATTATAAAACAAAGAAAAGCATTTATATTTACCAGAGTGGAATTTTCGGAAGATATAGTGAAGAATCCAATACAAAGCTTTAAGGAAACATTATTGCAACTTTCTTGCAAAGTTATATTAATTTGTGTTTTTTGTAGGCAATCTCCTAAGGACGAAGTCCCACATAATCTTTAGGTGCCCATATGAGGCGCATGACGTTTATGTCCCTCTTTTCCATTATAACCTGGTCCCAGCAGTACTCAGGGGCGAGTAACCTGCTTGGTTTGTTGATCCAAAAGTATTTGTTTAGATGACTCTCATCGTGCCACAAAGCCTCCACATTGTTCAGTTTGTCCTCCATGATATTTAAAAAGCAGTAATCTGTCAAATTCTTCACTTTTTCCAACAACCCTCCAAAGACAGCAGCATGGTAGTAGTAATCTCCGGTTTCCATGAAGGCTTTGGATCTGGGGTTTCTGTCATAGGTGTATTTATATTTTGGAGCGTTGTAATACCATGCGTGTAACAAAACCACAGAATCCCCCAGAGCCTCTGAGCCAAATCTTCCTTTAAACTCCTGATCCACATCAAAGCAGAAGACATAGTTGCAGTGGTGATGAATCTCTGATTCTATGGCGTCTGATATAGTTTTCATGCGCATCATAGAAATGTCCTGCCACCTGGAGTGCTTTTCCACTTGCATAATCTTTACATTTCGGTTAGGAGCAAGCTCGATACTTGGTACTTTCTCTGGTAGATCCGTAAACACGTAATATGTCACCTTTAATCCCAACATAAAATGTTGTTCTGCAGAGGTAAGGAAGGTCTTCAGGTAGGCATCCAGGTACCTTGGGTAGGGAAGGAGAGGAACACAAACAAAAAACGTGGTGCTTAAAAGTATGTTATGATGAAAACACAGTAGTAACATATTTGATTTAATTATTTGAGAAATATATCATATGCGCACATTTGCTGACTTTACTGTCTGAACCCAAGTAAAGTAATCGGACTGAATCTCATTCGGTTATAGAATGGATTCATTTGTTCATATGTACAAATAATTCATAGTATCAAAGCATTGGCAAAGTGCTACCAGTTTACGACTGAACTGCTAGTGGTGATGGACAAACAAACCTTCCCACAGCGAACACGGTGAGGGCCACAGACGTCTGGTTTTGGATGTGCTTCTGGTCGTATAGATCGGAATCAAACATCCCCTCCCAGATGATAGGAGCTTTCCAAGATGTACGTGTTTCAACCCCTTGTCTGGCCCTGAAATGAAAGACAAAATACATATATTTGAAATGATCATTAGAGGAGATTTACATTGTTTCAAAGTCCAAAGTGCTAAAGGGAAATGTATAATTTAATAACATGATTCTTAAGTCGTTGTAATGTAGCTGATGCATTCCGAAGCCCAAAAGGCATCACATTCTATGAGTAGAGACCAGTTGGCATTTAAAGTATAAAAGTATTTATCTCGAATGCTCACTAGGACAGGAAACCTGCAAGTATCTTTTCAGATACATTTTGCCAATCTTACCTGATCCATGCAGTCATTTATCCTGGGAAGCAGAAAAGTTAGAGCTAAACTGGGATGTATTATCAGATTTTGGAACAAGCAAACATGATGAGAACCAGCTGGCAGAACAGGACTCTGCAATACGGCTTCCCAGCATTCACCTCCGCAACCAAGTACAAACATATCTCAGCATTCACACAATAGGAGATTTAGCCTCTCCAACAAGTCGGCTAGGCATATCACCAAACAAACCAGAGAAACCATGGATCAATTGGAGTGTGGAACTGTTAACTTTACCTTAAAAGGTGAACTAACAATAGGGAGCAAGGTAAGCACTTGGCTCATATAACCACACAAAATGCTCCAAGGCTCCCTGACAAGCCAAGGCCTAATGTACAATAAGCTGCTTGAACTGCTTTTAAAACATGTGGGAGGAGAAATTCAAACACTGGTCGGATTGAATACATTTTGGAATGCCGAATATGGAAATTAACTGGAAGTCGCTGGTACTACGGATCTAATAGTTATTGTATGCAGAGGATATGCGCAGGGTAGCGGGTGCTCTGGTGCTTTGCAGTTATATTTGAAGAGCACCAAGCCCAGGTGCTTCCATCAAAGCCAATCAACACCTCCACCTGCTGCATCAGAAACAAAGATAACAGAGATAATGCCAGGGGACTGTCATATGTTGATAGATCCCACTTCCAATGATAAATCAACCATATTTGTTCCGAAATAAGTCATTTTTATTCTAATTATTGAATAAGTAGATTCATGAAATGTGTTCTCCAATCTATAAGAAACTCAAACAAATGTTCCAGACACACAACCAACTTGCCGACACATCAAAACAAAGATATTGAAATACATAGTTAAAATGTTCAAATGATAATCTTGTAAGCTTCAGAAACGTGGGCTACATGTTTTAAATATGCCCTTTAGTATGCAATCAAAACTAAAAGTGTAAGGT